>NC_055962.1:10000-310000 GCF_018492685.1 Alosa sapidissima | reverse complement strand
TTATTTTTATTTCACATCTAGACATGTGAAATGTATGAACTATGGCAAAAAAGTGAAAAAAAAATTGGTTTGATTTTTTCGTACTTTTCAGATTTTCTTAGTTTTCATTTAAGGTCCGTGGTCAGGAAAAAAGACAGATTTTTGAAAAATTTCAAAATCTGTCAATTATTGTCCAAATTATTTTTATTTCACATCTAGACATGTGAAATGTATGAACTATGGCAAAAAAAGTGAAAAAAAAATTGGTCTGATTTTTTTCTTACTTTTCAGATTTTTTTAGTTTTCGCGGTTTGGATGAGAGAAAGTTTTTTTTTACAAAGTTCAAAATCTGTCAGATATTGTCCAAATAATTTTTTATTTCGTGTCTAGACATGTGAAATGCATGAGCTATGGGAAAAAAAGTGAAAAAAAATTTGGTTTGATTTTTTCGTACTTTTCAGATTTTCTTAGTTTTCATTTAAGGTCCGTGGTCAGGAAAAAAGACAGATTTTTGAAAAATTTCAAAATCTGTCAATTATTGTCCAAATTATTTTTATTTCACATCTAGACATGTGAAATGTATGAACTATGGCAAAAAAGTGAAAAAAAAATTGGTTTGATTTTTTCGTACTTTTCAGATTTTCTTAGTTTTCATTTAAGGTCCGTGGTCAGGAAAAAAGACAGATTTTTGAAAAATTTAAAAATCTGTCAATTATTGTCCAAATTATTTTTATTTCACATCTAGACATGTGAAATGTATGAACTATGGCAAAAAAGTGAAAAAAAAATTGGTTTGATTTTTTCGTACTTTTCAGATTTTCTTAGTTTTCATTTAAGGTCCGTGGTCAGGAAAAAAGACAGATTTTTGAAAAATTTCAAAATCTGTCAATTATTGTCCAAATTATTTTTATTTCACATCTAGACATGTGAAATGTATGAACTATGGAAAAAAAAGGGGAAAAAAAATTGGTCTGATTTTTTCGTACTTTTCAGATTTTTTTAATTTCCGCGGTCAGGATGAGAGAAAGTTTTTTTTTTACAAATTTCAAAATCTGTCAATTATTGTCCAAATTATATTTATATTTCACATCTAGACATGTGAAATGTATGAACTATGCCAAAAAAAGTGAAAGAAATTTGGTTTGATTTTTTCGTACTTTTCAGATTTTCTTAGTTTTCATTTAAGGTCCGTGGTCAGGAAAAAAGACAGATTTTTGAAAAATTTCAAAATCTGTCAATTATTGTCCAAATTATTTTTATTTCACATCTAGACATGTGAAATGTATGAACTATGGCAAAAAAGTGAAAAAAAATTGGTTTGATTTTTTCGTACTTTTCAGATTTTCTTAGTTTTCATTTAAGGTCCGTGGTCAGGAAAAAAGACAGATTTTTGAAAAATTTAAAAATCTGTCAATTATTGTCCAAATTATTTTTATTTCACATCTAGACATGTGAAATGTATGAACTATGGCAAAAAAGTGAAAAAAAAATTGGTTTGATTTTTTCGTACTTTTCAGATTTTCTTAGTTTTCATTTAAGGTCCGTGGTCAGGAAAAAAGACAGATTTTTGAAAAATTTCAAAATCTGTCAATTATTGTCCAAATTATTTTTATTTCACATCTAGACATGTGAAATGTATGAACTATGGCAAAAAAAGTGAAAAAAAAATTGGTCTGATTTTTTTCTTACTTTTCAGATTTTTTTAGTTTTCGCGGTCTGGATGAGAGAAAGTTTTTTTTTACAAATTTCAAAATCTGTCAATTATTGTCAAAATTATTTTTATTTCACATCTAGACATGTGAAATGTATGAACTATGGCAAAAAAGGGGAAAAAAAATTGGTTTGATTTTTTCGTACTTTTCAGATTTTCTTAGTTTTCATTTAAGGTCCGTGTCAGGAAAAAAGACAGATTTTTGAAAAATTTAAAAATCTGTCAATTATTGTCCAAATTATTTTTATTTCACATCTAGACATGTGAAATGTATGAACTATGGCAAAAAAGTGAAAAAAAAATTGGTTTGATTTTTTCGTACTTTTCAGATTTTCTTAGTTTTCATTTAAGGTCCGTGGTCAGGAAAAAAGACAGATTTTTGAAAAATTTAAAAATCTGTCAATTATTGTCCAAATTATTTTTATTTCACATCTAGACATGTGAAATGTATGAACTATGGCAAAAAAAGTGAAAAAAAAATTGGTCTGATTTTTTTCTTACTTTTCAGATTTTTTTAGTTTTCGCGGTCTGGATGAGAGAAAGTTTTTTTTTACAAAGTTCAAAATCTGTCAGATATTGTCCAAATTATTTTTTATTTCGTGTCTAGACATGTGAAATGCATGAGCTATGGGAAAAAAAGTGAAAAAAAATGTGGTTTGATTTTTTCGTACTTTTCAGATTTTCTTAGTTTTCATTTAAGGTCCGTGGTCAGGAAAAAAGACAGATTTTTGAAAAATTTAAAAATCTGTCAATTATTGTCCAAATTATTTTTATTTCACATCTAGACATGTGAAATGTATGAACTATGGCAAAAAAAGTGAAAAAAAAATTGGTCTGATTTTTTCGTACTTTTCCGATTTTTTTAATTTTCGTGTTCAGGATGAGAGAAAGTTTTTTTTTTTACAAATTTCAAAATCTGTCAATTATTGTCCAAATTATATTTATATTTCACATCTAGACATGTGAAATGTATGAACTATGCCAAAAAAAGTGAAAGAAATTTGGTTTGATTTTTTCGTACTTTTCAGATTTTCTTAGTTTTCATTTAAGGTCCGTGGTCAGGAAAAAAGACAGATTTTTGAAAAATTTCAAAATCTGTCAATTATTGTCCAAATTATTTTTATTTCACATCTAGACATGTGAAATGTATGAACTATGGCAAAAAAGTGAAAAAAAAATTGGTTTGATTTTTTCGTACTTTTCAGATTTTCTTAGTTTTCATTTAAGGTCCGTGGTCAGGAAAAAAGACAGATTTTTGAAAAATTTAAAAATCTGTCAATTATTGTCCAAATTATTTTTATTTCACATCTAGACATGTGAAATGTATGAATTATGGCAAAAAAAGTGAAAAAAAAATTGGTCTGATTTTTTCGTACTTTTCCGATTTTTTTAATTTTCGTGTTCAGGATGAGAGAAAGTTTTTTTTTTTACAAATTTCAAAATCTGTCAATTATTGTCCAAATTATATTTATATTTCACATCTAGACATGTGAAATGTATGAACTATGCCAAAAAAAGTGAAAGAAATTTGGTTTGATTTTTTCGTACTTTTCAGATTTTCTTAGTTTTCATTTAAGGTCCGTGGTCAGGAAAAAAGACAGATTTTTGAAAAATTTCAAAATCTGTCAATTATTGTCCAAATTATTTTTATTTCACATCTAGACATGTGAAATGTATGAACTATGGCAAAAAAGTGAAAAAAAAATTGGTTTGATTTTTTCGTACTTTTCAGATTTTCTTAGTTTTCATTTAAGGTCCGTGGTCAGGAAAAAAGACAGATTTTTGAAAAATTTCAAAATCTGTCAATTATTGTCCAAATTATTTTTATTTCACATCTAGACATGTGAAATGTATCAACTATGGAAAAAAAAGGGGAAAAAAAATTGGTCTGATTTTTTCGTACTTTTCAGATTTTTTTAATTTCCGCGGTCAGGATGAGAGAAAGTTTTTTTTTTACAAATTTCAAAATCTGTCAATTATTGTCCAAATTATATTTATATTTCACATCTAGACATGTGAAATGTATGAACTATGCCAAAAAAAGTGAAAGAAATTTGGTTTGATTTTTTCGTACTTTTCAGATTTTCTTAGTTTTCATTTAAGGTCCGTGGTCAGGAAAAAAGACAGATTTTTGATAAATTTCAAAATCTGTCAATTATTGTCCAAATTATTTTTATTTCACATCTAGACATGTGAAATGTATGAACTATGGCAAAAAAAGTGAAAAAAAAATTGGTCTGATTTTTTCGTACTTTTCCGATTTTTTTAATTTTCGTGTTCAGGATGAGAGAAAGTTTTTTTTTTTACAAATTTCAAAATCTGTCAATTATTGTCCAAATTATATTTATATTTCACATCTAGACATGTGAAATGTATGAACTATGCCAAAAAAAGTGAAAGAAATTTGGTTTGATTTTTTCGTACTTTTCAGATTTTCTTAGTTTTCATTTAAGGTCCGTGGTCAGGAAAAAAGACAGATTTTTGAAAAATTTCAAAATCTGTCAATTATTGTCCAAATTATTTTTATTTCACATCTAGACATGTGAAATGTATGAACTATGGCAAAAAAGTGAAAAAAAAATTGGTTTGATTTTTTCGTACTTTTCAGATTTTCTTAGTTTTCATTTAAGGTCCGTGGTCAGGAAAAAAGACAGATTTTTGAAAAATTTCAAAATCTGTCAATTATTGTCCAAATTATTTTTATTTCACATCTAGACATGTGAAATGTATCAACTATGGAAAAAAAAGGGGAAAAAAAATTGGTCTGATTTTTTCGTACTTTTCAGATTTTTTTAATTTCCGCGGTCAGGATGAGAGAAAGTTTTTTTTTTACAAATTTCAAAATCTGTCAATTATTGTCCAAATTATATTTATATTTCACATCTAGACATGTGAAATGTATGAACTATGCCAAAAAAAGTGAAAGAAATTTGGTTTGATTTTTTCGTACTTTTCAGATTTTCTTAGTTTTCATTTAAGGTCCGTGGTCAGGAAAAAAGACAGATTTTTGATAAATTTCAAAATCTGTCAATTATTGTCCAAATTATTTTTATTTCACATCTAGACATGTGAAATGTATGAACTATGGCAAAAAAAGTGAAAAAAAAATTGGTCTGATTTTTTCGTACTTTTCCGATTTTTTTAATTTTCGTGTTCAGGATGAGAGAAAGTTTTTTTTTTTACAAATTTCAAAATCTGTCAATTATTGTCCAAATTATATTTATATTTCACATCTAGACATGTGAAATGTATGAACTATGCCAAAAAAAGTGAAAGAAATTTGGTTTGATTTTTTCGTACTTTTCAGATTTTCTTAGTTTTCATTTAAGGTCCGTGGTCAGGAAAAAAGACAGATTTTTGAAAAATTTAAAAATCTGTCAATTATTGTCCAAATTATTTTTATTTCACATCTAGACATGTGAAATGTATGAACTATGGCAAAAAAAGTGAAAAAAAAATTGGTCTGATTTTTTCGTACTTTTCCGATTTTTTTAATTTTCGTGTTCAGGATGAGAGAAAGTTTTTTTTTTTACAAATTTCAAAATCTGTCAATTATTGTCCAAATTATATTTATATTTCACATCTAGACATGTGAAATGTATGAACTATGCCAAAAAAAGTGAAAGAAATTTGGTTTGATTTTTTCGTACTTTTCAGATTTTCTTAGTTTTCATTTAAGGTCCGTGGTCAGGAAAAAAGACAGATTTTTGAAAAATTTAAAAATCTGTCAATTATTGTCCAAATTATTTTTATTTCACATCTAGACATGTGAAATGTATGAACTATGGCAAAAAAGTGAAAAAAAAATTGGTTTGATTTTTTCGTACTTTTCAGATTTTCTTAGTTTTCATTTAAGGTCCGTGGTCAGGAAAAAAGACAGATTTTTGAAAAATTTCAAAATCTGTCAATTATTGTCCAAATTATTTTTATTTCACATCTAGACATGTGAAATGTATGAACTATGGCAAAAAAGTGAAAAAAAAATTGGTTTGATTTTTTCGTACTTTTCAGATTTTCTTAGTTTTCATTTAAGGTCCGTGGTCAGGAAAAAAGACAGATTTTTGAAAAATTTCAAAATCTGTCAATTATTGTCCAAATTATTTTTATTTCACATCTAGACATGTGAAATGTATGAACTATGGCAAAAAAAGTGAAAAAAAAATTGGTCTGATTTTTTTCTTACTTTTCAGATTTTTTTAGTTTTCGCGGTCTGGATGAGAGAAAGTTTTTTTTTACAAATTTCAAAATCTGTCAATTATTGTCAAAATTATTTTTATTTCACATCTAGACATGTGAAATGTATGAACTATGGCAAAAAAGGGGAAAAAAAATTGGTTTGATTTTTTCGTACTTTTCAGATTTTCTTAGTTTTCATTTAAGGTCCGTGTCAGGAAAAAAGACAGATTTTTGAAAAATTTAAAAATCTGTCAATTATTGTCCAAATTATTTTTATTTCACATCTAGACATGTGAAATGTATGAACTATGGCAAAAAAGTGAAAAAAAAATTGGTTTGATTTTTTCGTACTTTTCAGATTTTCTTAGTTTTCATTTAAGGTCCGTGGTCAGGAAAAAAGACAGATTTTTGAAAAATTTAAAAATCTGTCAATTATTGTCCAAATTATTTTTATTTCACATCTAGACATGTGAAATGTATGAACTATGGCAAAAAAAGTGAAAAAAAAATTGGTCTGATTTTTTTCTTACTTTTCAGATTTTTTTAGTTTTCGCGGTCTGGATGAGAGAAAGTTTTTTTTTACAAAGTTCAAAATCTGTCAGATATTGTCCAAATTATTTTTTATTTCGTGTCTAGACATGTGAAATGCATGAGCTATGGGAAAAAAAGTGAAAAAAAATGTGGTTTGATTTTTTCGTACTTTTCAGATTTTCTTAGTTTTCATTTAAGGTCCGTGGTCAGGAAAAAAGACAGATTTTTGAAAAATTTAAAAATCTGTCAATTATTGTCCAAATTATTTTTATTTCACATCTAGACATGTGAAATGTATGAACTATGGCAAAAAAAGTGAAAAAAAAATTGGTCTGATTTTTTCGTACTTTTCCGATTTTTTTAATTTTCGTGTTCAGGATGAGAGAAAGTTTTTTTTTTTACAAATTTCAAAATCTGTCAATTATTGTCCAAATTATATTTATATTTCACATCTAGACATGTGAAATGTATGAACTATGCCAAAAAAAGTGAAAGAAATTTGGTTTGATTTTTTCGTACTTTTCAGATTTTCTTAGTTTTCATTTAAGGTCCGTGGTCAGGAAAAAAGACAGATTTTTGAAAAATTTCAAAATCTGTCAATTATTGTCCAAATTATTTTTATTTCACATCTAGACATGTGAAATGTATGAACTATGGCAAAAAAGTGAAAAAAAAATTGGTTTGATTTTTTCGTACTTTTCAGATTTTCTTAGTTTTCATTTAAGGTCCGTGGTCAGGAAAAAAGACAGATTTTTGAAAAATTTAAAAATCTGTCAATTATTGTCCAAATTATTTTTATTTCACATCTAGACATGTGAAATGTATGAATTATGGCAAAAAAAAGTGAAAAAAAAATTGGTCTGATTTTTTCGTACTTTTCCGATTTTTTTAATTTTCGTGTTCAGGATGAGAGAAAGTTTTTTTTTTTACAAATTTCAAAATCTGTCAATTATTGTCCAAATTATATTTATATTTCACATCTAGACATGTGAAATGTATGAACTATGCCAAAAAAAGTGAAAGAAATTTGGTTTGATTTTTTCGTACTTTTCAGATTTTCTTAGTTTTCATTTAAGGTCCGTGGTCAGGAAAAAAGACAGATTTTTGAAAAATTTAAAAATCTGTCAATTATTGTCCAAATTATTTTTATTTCACATCTAGACATGTGAAATGTATGAACTATGGCAAAAAAAGTGAAAAAAAAATTGGTCTGATTTTTTTCTTACTTTTCAGATTTTTTTAGTTTTCGCGGTCTGGATGAGAGAAAGTTTTTTTTTACAAAGTTCAAAATCTGTCAGATATTGTCCAAATTATTTTTTATTTCGTGTCTAGACATGTGAAATGCATGAGCTATGGGAAAAAAAGTGAAAAAAAATTTGGTTTGATTTTTTCGTACTTTTCAGATTTTCTTAGTTTTCATTTAAGGTCCGTGGTCAGGAAAAAAGACAGATTTTTGAAAAATTTCAAAATCTGTCAATTATTGTCCAAATTATTTTTATTTCACATCTAGACATGTGAAATGTATGAACTATGGCAAAAAAGTGAAAAAAAAATTGGTTTGATTTTTTCGTACTTTTCAGATTTTCTTAGTTTTCATTTAAGGTCCGTGGTCAGGAAAAAAGACAGATTTTTGAAAAATTTCAAAATCTGTCAATTATTGTCCAAATTATTTTTATTTCACATCTAGACATGTGAAATGTATGAACTATGGCAAAAAAGTGAAAAAAAAATTGGTTTGATTTTTTCGTACTTTTCAGATTTTCTTAGTTTTCATTTAAGGTCCGTGGTCAGGAAAAAAGACAGATTTTTGAAAAATTTCAAAATCTGTCAATTATTGTCCAAATTATTTTTATTTCACATCTAGACATGTGAAATGTATGAACTATGGAAAAAAAAGGGGAAAAAAATTGATCTGATTTTTTCGTACTTTTCAGATTTTTTTAATTTCCGCGGTCAGGATGAGAGAAAGTTTTTTTTTTACAAATTTCAAAATCTGTCAATTATTGTCCAAATTATATTTATATTTCACATCTAGACATGTGAAATGTATGAACTATGCCAAAAAAAGTGAAAGAAATTTGGTTTGATTTTTTCGTACTTTTCAGATTTTCTTAGTTTTCATTTAAGGTCCGTGGTCAGGAAAAAAGACAGATTTTTGAAAAATTTCAAAATCTGTCAATTATTGTCCAAATTATTTTTATTTCACATCTAGACATGTGAAATGTATGAACTATGGAAAAAAAAGGGGAAAAAAATTGGTCTGATTTTTTCGTACTTTTCAGATTTTTTTAATTTCCGCGGTCAGGATGAGAGAAAGTTTTTTTTTTACAAATTTCAAAATCTGTCAATTATTGTCCAAATTATATTTAGATTTCACATCTAGACATGTGAAATGTATGAACTATGCCAAAAAAAGTGAAAGAAATTTGGTTTGATTTTTTCGTACTTTTCAGATTTTCTTAGTTTTCATTTAAGGTCCGTGGTCAGGAAAAAAGACAGATTTTTGAAAAATTTCAAAATCTGTCAATTATTGTCCAAATTATTTTTATTTCACATCTAGACATGTGAAATGTATGAACTATGGAAAAAAAAGGGGAAAAAAATTGGTCTGATTTTTTCGTACTTTTCAGATTTTTTTAATTTCCGCGGTCAGGATGAGAGAAAGTTTTTTTTTTACAAATTTCAAAATCTGTCAATTATTGTCCAAATTATATTTATATGTCACATCTAGACATGTGAAATGTATGAACTATGCCAAAAAAAGTGAAAGAAATTTGGTTTGATTTTTTCGTACTTTTCAGATTTTCTTAGTTTTCATTTAAGGTCCGTGGTCAGGAAAAAAGACAGATTTTTGAAAAATTTCAAAATCTGTCAATTATTGTCCAAATTATATTTATATTTCACATCTAGACATGTGAAATGTATGAACTATGGCAAAAAAGTGAAAAAAAAATTGGTTTGATTTTTTCGTACTTTTCAGATTTTCTTAGTTTTCATTTAAAGTCCGTGGTCAGGAAAAAAGACAGATTTTTGAAAAATTTAAAAATCTGTCAATTATTGTCCAAATTATTTTTATTTCACATCTAGACATGTGAAATGTATGAACTATGGCAAAAAAGTGAAAAAAAAATTGGTTTGATTTTTTCGTACTTTTCAGATTTTCTTAGTTTTCATTTAAGGTCCGTGGTCAGGAAAAAAGACAGATTTTTGAAAAATTTCAAAATCTGTCAATTATTGTCCAAATTATTTTTATTTCACATCTAGACATGTGAAATGTATGAACTATGGCAAAAAAGTGAAAAAAAAATTGGTTTGATTTTTTCGTACTTTTCAGATTTTCTTAGTTTTCATTTAAGGTCCGTGGTCAGGAAAAAAGACAGATTTTTGAAAAATTTCAAAATCTGTCAATTATTGTCCAAATTATTTTTATTTCACATCTAGACATGTGAAATGTATGAACTATGGCAAAAAAGTGAAAAAAAAATTGGTTTGATTTTTTCGTACTTTTCAGATTTTCTTAGTTTTCATTTAAGGTCCGTGGTCAGGAAAAAAGACAGATTTTTGAAAAATTTCAAAATCTGTCAATTATTGTCCAAATTATTTTTATTTCACATCTAGACATGTGAAATGTATGAACTATGGAAAAAAAAGGGGAAAAAAATTGGTCTGATTTTTTCGTACTTTTCAGATTTTTTTAATTTCCGCGGTCAGGATGAGAGAAAGTTTTTTTTTTACAAATTTCAAAATCTGTCAATTATTGTCCAAATTATATTTATATTTCACATCTAGACATGTGAAATGTATGAACTATGCCAAAAAAAGTGAAAGAAATTTGGTTTGATTTTTTCGTACTTTTCAGATTTTCTTAGTTTTCATTTAAGGTCCGTGGTCAGGAAAAAAGACAGATTTTTGAAAAATTTCAAAATCTGTCAATTATTGTCCAAATTATTTTTATTTCACATCTAGACATGTGAAATGTATGAACTATGGCAAAAAAAGTGAAAAAAAAATTGGTCTGATTTTTTTCTTACTTTTCAGATTTTTTTAGTTTTCGCGGTCTGGATGAGAGAAAGTTTTTTTTTACAAAGTTCAAAATCTGTCAGATATTGTCCAAATTATTTTTTATTTAGTGTCTAGACATGTGAAATGCATGAGCTATGGGAAAAAAAGTGAAAAAAATTTTGGTTTGATTTTTTCGTACTTTTCAGATTTTCTTAGTTTTCATTTAAGGTCCGTGGTCAGGAAAAAAGACAGATTTTTGAAAAATTTCAAAATCTGTCAATTATTGTCCAAATTATTTTTATTTCACATCTAGACATGTGAAATGTATGAACTATGGCAAAAAAGTGGAAAAAAAATTGGTTTGATTTTTTCGTACTTTTCAGATTTTCTTAGTTTTCATTTAAGGTCCGTGGTCAGGAAAAAAGACAGATTTTTGAAAAATTTCAAAATCTGTCAATTATTGTCCAAATTATTTTTATTTCACATCTAGACATGTGAAATGTATGAACTATGGAAAAAAAAGTGAAAAAAAAATTGGTTTGATTTTTTCGTACTTTTCAGATTTTCTTAGTTTTCATTTAAGGTCCGTGGTCAGGAAAAAAGACAGATTTTTGAAAAATTTCAAAATCTGTCAATTATTGTCCAAATTATTTTTATTTCACATCTAGACATGTGAAATGTATGAACTATGGAAAAAAAAGGGGAAAAAAATTGGTCTGATTTTTTCGTACTTTTCAGATTTTTTTAATTTCCGCGGTCAGGATGAGAGAAAGTTTTTTTTTTACAAATTTCAAAATCTGTCAATTATTGTCCAAATTATATTTATATGTCACATCTAGACATGTGAAATGTATGAACTATGCCAAAAAAAGTGAAAGAAATTTGGTTTGATTTTTTCGTACTTTTCAGATTTTCTTAGTTTTCATTTAAGGTCCGTGGTCAGGAAAAAAGACAGATTTTTGAAAAATTTCAAAATCTGTCAATTATTGTCCAAATTATTTTTATTTCACATCTAGACATGTGAAATGTATGAACTATGGAAAAAAAAGGGGAAAAAAATTGGTCTGATTTTTTCGTACTTTTCAGATTTTTTTAATTTCCGCGGTCAGGATGAGAGAAAGTTTTTTTTTTACAAATTTCAAAATCTGTCAATTATTGTCCAAATTATATTTATATGTCACATCTAGACATGTGAAATGTATGAACTATGCCAAAAAAAGTGAAAGAAATTTGGTTTGATTTTTTCGTACTTTTCAGATTTTCTTAGTTTTCATTTTAGGTCCGTGGTCAGGAAAAAAGACAGATTTTTGAAAAATTTCAAAATCTGTCAATTATTGTCCAAATTATATTTATATTTCACATCTAGACATGTGAAATGTATGAACTATGGCAAAAAAGTGAAAAAAAAATTGGTTTGATTTTTTCGTACTTTTCAGATTTTCTTAGTTTTCATTTAAAGTCCGTGGTCAGGAAAAAAGACAGATTTTTGAAAAATTTAAAAATCTGTCAATTATTGTCCAAATTATTTTTATTTCACATCTAGACATGTGAAATGTATGAACTATGGCAAAAAAGTGAAAAAAAAAATTGGTTTGATTTTTTCGTACTTTTCAGATTTTCTTAGTTTTCATTTAAAGTCCGTGGTCAGGAAAAAAGACAGATTTTTGAAAAATTTAAAAATCTGTCAATTATTGTCCAAATTATTTTTATTTCACATCTAGACATGTGAAATGTATGAACTATGGCAAAAAAGTGAAAAAAAAATTGGTTTGATTTTTTCGTACTTTTCAGATTTTCTTAGTTTTCATTTAAGGTCCGTGGTCAGGAAAAAAGACAGATTTTTGAAAAATTTCAAAATCTGTCAATTATTGTCCAAATTATTTTTATTTCACATCTAGACATGTGAAATGTATGAACTATGGAAAAAAAAGGGGAAAAAAATTGGTCTGATTTTTTCGTACTTTTCAGATTTTTTTAATTTCCGCGGTCAGGATGAGAGAAAGTTTTTTTTTTACAAATTTCAAAATCTGTCAATTATTGTCCAAATTATATTTATATTTCACATCTAGACATGTGAAATGTATGAACTATGCCAAAAAAAGTGAAAGAAATTTGGTTTGATTTTTTCGTACTTTTCAGATTTTCTTAGTTTTCATTTAAGGTCCGTGGTCAGGAAAAAAGACAGATTTTTGAAAAATTTCAAAATCTGTCAATTATTGTCCAAATTATTTTTATTTCACATCTAGACATGTGAAATGTATGAACTATGGCAAAAAAAGTGAAAAAAAAATTGGTCTGATTTTTTTCTTACTTTTCAGATTTTTTTAGTTTTCGCGGTCTGGATGAGAGAAAGTTTTTTTTTACAAAGTTCAAAATCTGTCAGATATTGTCCAAATTATTTTTTATTTAGTGTCTAGACATGTGAAATGCATGAGCTATGGGAAAAAAAGTGAAAAAAATTTTGGTTTGATTTTTTCGTACTTTTCAGATTTTCTTAGTTTTCATTTAAGGTCCGTGGTCAGGAAAAAAGACAGATTTTTGAAAAATTTCAAAATCTGTCAATTATTGTCCAAATTATTTTTATTTCACATCTAGACATGTGAAATGTATGAACTATGGCAAAAAAGTGGAAAAAAAATTGGTTTGATTTTTTCGTACTTTTCAGATTTTCTTAGTTTTCATTTAAGGTCCGTGGTCAGGAAAAAAGACAGATTTTTGAAAAATTTCAAAATCTGTCAATTATTGTCCAAATTATTTTTATTTCACATCTAGACATGTGAAATGTATGAACTATGGAAAAAAAAGTGAAAAAAAAATTGGTTTGATTTTTTCGTACTTTTCAGATTTTCTTAGTTTTCATTTAAGGTCCGTGGTCAGGAAAAAAGACAGATTTTTGAAAAATTTCAAAATCTGTCAATTATTGTCCAAATTATTTTTATTTCACATCTAGACATGTGAAATGTATGAACTATGGAAAAAAAAGGGGAAAAAAATTGGTCTGATTTTTTCGTACTTTTCAGATTTTTTTAATTTCCGCGGTCAGGATGAGAGAAAGTTTTTTTTTTACAAATTTCAAAATCTGTCAATTATTGTCCAAATTATATTTAGATTTCACATCTAGACATGTGAAATGTATGAACTATGCCAAAAAAAGTGAAAGAAATTTGGTTTGATTTTTTCGTACTTTTCAGATTTTCTTAGTTTTCATTTAAGGTCCGTGGTCAGGAAAAAAGACAGATTTTTGAAAAATTTCAAAATCTTTCAATTATTGTCCAAATTATTTTTATTTCACATCTAGACATGTGAAATGTATGAACTATGGAAAAAAAAGGGGAAAAAAATTGGTCTGATTTTTTCGTACTTTTCAGATTTTTTTAATTTCCGCGGTCAGGATGAGAGAAAGTTTTTTTTTTACAAATTTCAAAATCTGTCAATTATTGTCCAAATTATATTTAGATTTCACATCTAGACATGTGAAATGTATGAACTATGCCAAAAAAAGTGAAAGAAATTTGGTTTGATTTTTTCGTACTTTTCAGATTTTCTTAGTTTTCATTTAAGGTCCGTGGTCAGGAAAAAAGACAGATTTTTGAAAAATTTCAAAATCTGTCAATTATTGTCCAAATTATTTTTATTTCACATCTAGACATGTGAAATGTATGAACTATGGAAAAAAAAGGGGAAAAAAATTGGTCTGATTTTTTCGTACTTTTCAGATTTTTTTAATTTCCGCGGTCAGGATGAGAGAAAGTTTTTTTTTTACAAATTTCAAAATCTGTCAATTATTGTCCAAATTATATTTATATGTCACATCTAGACATGTGAAATGTATGAACTATGCCAAAAAAAGTGAAAGAAATTTGGTTTGATTTTTTCGTACTTTTCAGATTTTCTTAGTTTTCATTTAAGGTCCGTGGTCAGGAAAAAAGACAGATTTTTGAAAAATTTCAAAATCTGTCAATTATTGTCCAAATTATATTTATATTTCACATCTAGACATGTGAAATGTATGAACTATGGCAAAAAAGTGAAAAAAAAATTGGTTTGATTTTTTCGTACTTTTCAGATTTTCTTAGTTTTCATTTAAGGTCCGTGGTCAGGAAAAAAGACAGATTTTTGAAAAATTTCAAAATCTGTCAATTATTGTCCAAATTATTTTTATTTCACATCTAGACATGTGAAATGTATGAACTATGGCAAAAAAGTGAAAAAAAAATTGGTTTGATTTTTTCGTACTTTTCAGATTTTCTTAGTTTTCATTTAAGGTCCGTGGTCAGGAAAAAAGACAGATTTTTGAAAAATTTCAAAATCTGTCAATTATTGTCCAAATTATTTTTATTTCACATCTAGACATGTGAAATGTATGAACTATGGCAAAAAAGTGAAAAAAAAATTGGTTTGATTTTTTCGTACTTTTCAGATTTTCTTAGTTTTCATTTAAGGTCCGTGGTCAGGAAAAAAGACAGATTTTTGAAAAATTTCAAAATCTGTCAATTATTGTCCAAATTATTTTTATTTCACATCTAGACATGTGAAATGTATGAACTATGGCAAAAAAGTGAAAAAAAAATTGGTTTGATTTTTTCGTACTTTTCAGATTTTCTTAGTTTTCATTTAAGGTCCGTGGTCAGGAAAAAAGACAGATTTTTGAAAAATTTCAAAATCTGTCAATTATTGTCCAAATTATTTTTATTTCACATCTAGACATGTGAAATGTATGAACTATGGAAAAAAAAGGGGAAAAAAATTGGTCTGATTTTTTCGTACTTTTCAGATTTTTTTAATTTCCGCGGTCAGGATGAGAGAAAGTTTTTTTTTTACAAATTTCAAAATCTGTCAATTATTGTCCAAATTATATTTATATTTCACATCTAGACATGTGAAATGTATGAACTATGCCAAAAAAAGTGAAAGAAATTTGGTTTGATTTTTTCGTACTTTTCAGATTTTCTTAGTTTTCATTTAAGGTCCGTGGTCAGGAAAAAAGACAGATTTTTGAAAAATTTCAAAATCTGTCAATTATTGTCAAAATTATTTTTATTTCACATCTAGACATGTGAAATGTATGAACTATGGCAAAAAAGGGGAAAAAAAATTGGTTTGATTTTTTCGTACTTTTCAGATTTTCTTAGTTTTCATTTAAGGTCCGTGGTCAGGAAAAAAGACAGATTTTTGAAAAATTTCAAAATCTGTCAATTATTGTCCAAATTATTTTTATTTCACATCTAGACATGTGAAATGTATGAACTATGGCAAAAAAGTGAAAAAAAAATTGGTTTGATTTTTTCGTACTTTTCAGATTTTCTTAGTTTTCATTTAAGGTCCGTGGTCAGGAAAAAAGACAGATTTTTGAAAAATTTCAAAATCTGTCAATTATTGTCCAAATTATTTTTATTTCACATCTAGACATGTGAAATGTATGAACTATGGCAAAAAAGTGAAAAAAAAATTGGTTTGATTTTTTCGTACTTTTCAGATTTTCTTAGTTTTCATTTAAGGTCCGTGGTCAGGAAAAAAGACAGATTTTTGAAAAATTTCAAAATCTGTCAATTATTGTCCAAATTATTTTTATTTCACATCTAGACATGTGAAATGTATGAACTATGGCAAAAAAGTGAAAAAAAAATTGGTTTGATTTTTTCGTACTTTTCAGATTTTCTTAGTTTTCATTTAAGGTCCGTGGTCAGGAAAAAAGACAGATTTTTGAAAAATTTCAAAATCTGTCAATTATTGTCCAAATTATTTTTATTTCACATCTAGACATGTGAAATGTATGAACTATGGAAAAAAAAGGGGAAAAAAATTGGTCTGATTTTTTCGTACTTTTCAGATTTTTTTAATTTCCGCGGTCAGGATGAGAGAAAGTTTTTTTTTTACAAATTTCAAAATCTGTCAATTATTGTCCAAATTATATTTATATTTCACATCTAGACATGTGAAATGTATGAACTATGCCAAAAAAAGTGAAAGAAATTTGGTTTGATTTTTTCGTACTTTTCAGATTTTCTTAGTTTTCATTTAAGGTCCGTGGTCAGGAAAAAAGACAGATTTTTGAAAAATTTCAAAATCTGTCAATTATTGTCAAAATTATTTTTATTTCACATCTAGACATGTGAAATGTATGAACTATGGCAAAAAAGGGGAAAAAAAATTGGTTTGATTTTTTCGTACTTTTCAGATTTTCTTAGTTTTCATTTAAGGTCCGTGGTCAGGAAAAAAGACAGATTTTTGAAAAATTTAAAAATCTGTCAATTATTGTCCAAATTATTTTTATTTCACATCTAGACATGTGAAATGTATGAACTATGGCAAAAAAAGTGAAAAAAAAATTGGTCTGATTTTTTCGTACTTTTCTGATTTTTTTAATTTTCGTGTTCAGGATGAGAGAAAGTTTTTTTTTTTACAAATTTCAAAATCTGTCAATTATTGTCCAAATTATATTTATATTTCACATCTAGACATGTGAAATGTATGAACTATGGCAAAAAAGTGAAAAAAAAATTGGTTTGATTTTTTCGTACTTTTCAGATTTTCTTAGTTTTCATTTAAGGTCCGTGGTCAGGAAAAAAGACAGATTTTTGAAAAATTTAAAAATCTGTCAATTATTGTCCAAATTATTTTTATTTCACATCTAGACATGTGAAATGTATGAACTATGGCAAAAAAAGTGAAAAAAAAATTGGTCTGATTTTTTTCTTACTTTTCAGATTTTTTTAGTTTTCGCGGTCTGGATGAGAGAAAGTTTTTTTTTACAAAGTTCAAAATCTGTCAGATATTGTCCAAATAATTTTTTATTTCGTGTCTAGACATGTGAAATGCATGAGCTATGGGGAAAAAAGTGAAAAAAAATTTGGTTTGATTTTTTCGTACTTTTCAGATTTTCTTAGTTTTCATTTAAGGTCCGTGTCAGGAAAAAAGACAGATTTTTGAAAAATTTCAAAATCTGTCAATTATTGTCCAAATTATTTTTATTTCACATCTAGACATGTGAAATGTATGAACTATGGCAAAAAAGTGAAAAAAAAAATTGGTTTGATTTTTTCGTACTTTTCAGATTTTCTTAGTTTTCATTTAAGGTCCGTGGTCAGGAAAAAAGACAGATTTTTGAAAAATTTAAAAATCTGTCAATTATTGTCCAAATTATTTTTATTTCACATCTAGACATGTGAAATGTATGAACTATGGCAAAAAAGTGAAAAAAAAATTGGTTTGATTTTTTCGTACTTTTCAGATTTTCTTAGTTTTCATTTAAGGTCCGTGGTCAGGAAAAAAGACAGATTTTTGAAAAATTTCAAAATCTGTCAATTATTGTCCAAATTATTTTTATTTCACATCTAGACATGTGAAATGTATGAACTATGGCAAAAAAAGTGAAAAAAAAATTGGTCTGATTTTTTTCTTACTTTTCAGATTTTTTTAGTTTTCGCGGTCTGGATGAGAGAAAGTTTTTTTTTACAAAGTTCAAAATCTGTCAGATATTGTCCAAATAATTTTTTATTTCGTGTCTAGACATGTGAAATGCATGAGCTATGGGAAAAAAAGTGAAAAAAAATTTGGTTTGATTTTTTCGTACTTTTCAGATTTTCTTAGTTTTCATTTAAGGTCCGTGGTCAGGAAAAAAGACAGATTTTTGAAAAATTTCAAAATCTGTCAATTATTGTCCAAATTATTTTTATTTCACATCTAGACATGTGAAATGTATGAACTATGGCAAAAAAGTGAAAAAAAAATTGGTTTGATTTTTTCGTACTTTTCAGATTTTCTTAGTTTTCATTTAAGGTCCGTGGTCAGGAAAAAAGACAGATTTTTGAAAAATTTCAAAATCTGTCAATTATTGTCCAAATTATTTTTATTTCACATCTAGACATGTGAAATGTATGAACTATGGCAAAAGTGAAAAAAAAATTGGTCTGATTTTTTTCTTACTTTTCAGATTTTTTTAGTTTTCGCGGTCTGGATGAGAGAAAGTTTTTTTTTACAAAGTTCAAAATCTGTCAGATATTGTCCAAATTATTTTTTATTTCGTGTCTAGACATGTGAAATGCATGAGCTATGGGAAAAAAAGTGAAAAAAAATTTGGTTTGATTTTTTCGTACTTTTCAGATTTTCTTAGTTTTCATTTAAGGTCCGTGGTCAGGAAAAAAGACAGATTTTTGAAAAATTTCAAAATCTGTCAATTATTGTCCAAATTATTTTTATTTCACATCTAGACATGTGAAATGTATGAACTATGGCAAAAAAGTGAAAAAAAAATTTGTTTGATTTTTTCGTACTTTTCAGATTTTCTTAGTTTTCATTTAAGGTCCGTGGTCAGGAAAAAAGACAGATTTTTGAAAAATTTCAAAATCTGTCAATTATTGTCCAAATTATTTTTATTTCACATCTAGACATGTGAAATGTATGAACTATGGCAAAAAAGTGAAAAAAAAATTGGTTTGATTTTTTCGTACTTTTCAGATTTTCTTAGTTTTCATTTAAGGTCCGTGGTCAGGAAAAAAGACAGATTTTTGAAAAATTTAAAAATCTGTCAATTATTGTCAAAATTATTTTTATTTCACATCTAGACATGTGAAATGTATGAACTATGGCAAAAAAGTGGAAAAAAAATTGGTTTGATTTTTTCGTACTTTTCAGATTTTCATAGTTTTCATTTAAGGTCCGTGGTCAGGAAAAAAGACAGATTTTTGAAAAATTTAAAAATCTGTCAATTATTGTCCAAATTATTTTTATTTCACATCTAGACATGTGAAATGTATGAACTATGGAAAAAAAAGGGGAAAAAAATTGGTCTGATTTTTTCGTACTTTTCAGATTTTTTTAATTTCCGCGGTCAGGATGAGAGAAAGTTTTTTTTTTACAAATTTCAAAATCTGTCAATTATTGTCCAAATTATATTTAGATTTCACATCTAGACATGTGAAATGTATGAACTATGCCAAAAAAAGTGAAAGAAATTTGGTTTGATTTTTTCGTACTTTTCAGATTTTCTTAGTTTTCATTTAAGGTCCGTGGTCAGGAAAAAAGACAGATTTTTGAAAAATTTCAAAATCTGTCAATTATTGTCCAAATTATTTTTATTTCACATCTAGACATGTGAAATGTATGAACTATGGAAAAAAAAGGGGAAAAAAATTGGTCTGATTTTTTCGTACTTTTCAGATTTTTTTAATTTCCGCGGTCAGGATGAGAGAAAGTTTTTTTTTTACAAATTTCAAAATCTGTCAATTATTGTCCAAATTATATTTATATTTCACATCTAGACATGTGAAATGTATGAACTATGCCAAAAAAAGTGAAAGAAATTTGGTTTGATTTTTTCGTACTTTTCAGATTTTCTTAGTTTTCATTTAAGGTCCGTGGTCAGGAAAAAAGACAGATTTTTGAAAAATTTCAAAATCTGTCAATTATTGTCCAAATTATATTTATATTTCACATCTAGACATGTGAAATGTATGAACTATGGCAAAAAAGTGAAAAAAAAATTGGTTTGATTTTTTCGTACTTTTCAGATTTTCTTAGTTTTCATTTAAGGTCCGTGGTCAGGAAAAAAGACAGATTTTTGAAAAATTTCAAAATCTGTCAATTATTGTCCAAATTATTTTTATTTCACATCTAGACATGTGAAATGTATGAATTATGGCAAAAAAGTGAAAAAAAAATTGGTTTGATTTTTTCGTACTTTTCAGATTTTCTTAGTTTTCATTTAAGGTCCGTGGTCAGGAAAAAAGACAGATTTTTGAAAAATTTAAAAATCTGTCAATTATTGTCCAAATTATTTTTATTTCACATCTAGACATGTGAAATGTATGAACTATGGAAAAAAAAGGGGAAAAAAATTGGTCTGATTTTTTCGTACTTTTCAGATTTTTTTAATTTCCGCGGTCAGGATGAGAGAAAGTTTTTTTTTTACAAATTTCAAAATCTGTCAATTATTGTCCAAATTATATTTATATTTCACATCTAGACATGTGAAATGTATGAACTATGCCAAAAAAAGTGAAAGAAATTTGGTTTGATTTTTTCGTACTTTTCAGATTTTCTTAGTTTTCATTTAAGGTCCGTGGTCAGGAAAAAAAGACAGATTTTTGAAAAATTTCAAAATCTGTCAATTATTGTCCAAATTATATTTATATTTCACATCTAGACATGTGAAATGTATGAACTATGGCAAAAAAGTGAAAAAAAAATTGGTTTGATTTTTTCGTACTTTTCAGATTTTCTTAGTTTTCATTTAAGGTCCGTGGTCAGGAAAAAAGACAGATTTTTGAAAAATTTAAAAATCTGTCAATTATTGTCCAAATTATTTTTATTTCACATCTAGACATGTGAAATGTATGAACTATGGCAAAAAAGTGAAAAAAAAATTGGTTTGATTTTTTCGTACTTTTCAGATTTTCTTAGTTTTCATTTAAGGTCCGTGGTCAGGAAAAAAGACAGATTTTTGAAAAATTTCAAAATCTGTCAATTATTGTCCAAATTATTTTTATTTCACATCTAGACATGTGAAATGTATGAACTATGGCAAAAAAGTGAAAAAAAAATTGGTTTGATTTTTTCGTACTTTTCAGATTTTCTTAGTTTTCATTTAAGGTCCGTGGTCAGGAAAAAAGACAGATTTTTGAAAAATTTCAAAATCTGTCAATTATTGTCCAAATTATTTTTATTTCACATCTAGACATGTGAAATGTATGAACTATGGCAAAAAAAGTGAAAAAAAAATTGGTCTGATTTTTTCGTACTTTTCCGATTTTTTTAATTTTCGTGTTCAGGATGAGAGAAAGTTTTTTTTTTTACAAATTTCAAAATCTGTCAATTATTGTCCAAATTATATTTATATTTCACATCTAGACATGTGAAATGTATGAACTATGCCAAAAAAAGTGAAAGAAATTTGGTTTGATTTTTTCGTACTTTTCAGATTTTCTTAGTTTTCATTTAAGGTCCGTGGTCAGGAAAAAAGACAGATTTTTGAAAAATTTCAAAATCTGTCAATTATTGTCCAAATTATATTTATATTTCACATCTAGACATGTGAAATGTATGAACTATGGCAAAAAAGTGAAAAAAAAATTGGTTTGATTTTTTCGTACTTTTCAGATTTTCTTAGTTTTCATTTAAGGTCCGTGGTCAGGAAAAAAGACAGATTTTTGAAAAATTTAAAAATCTGTCAATTATTGTCCAAATTATTTTTATTTCACATCTAGACATGTGAAATGTATGAACTATGGCAAAAAAAGTGAAAAAAAAATTGGTCTGATTTTTTTCTTACTTTTCAGATTTTTTTAGTTTTCGCGGTCTGGATGAGAGAAAGTTTTTTTTTACAAAGTTCAAAATCTGTCAGATATTGTCCAAATTATTTTTTATTTCGTGTCGACATGTGAAATGCATGAGCTATGGGAAAAAAAGTGAAAAAAAATTTGGTTTGATTTTTTCGTACTTTTCAGATTTTCTTAGTTTTCATTTAAGGTCCGTGGTCAGGAAAAAAGACAGATTTTTGAAAAATTTAAAAATCTGTCAATTATTGTCCAAATTATTTTTATTTCACATCTAGACATGTGAAATGTATGAACTATGGAAAAAAAAGGGGAAAAAAATTGGTCTGATTTTTTCGTACTTTTCAGATTTTTTTAATTTCCGCGGTCAGGATGAGAGAAAGTTTTTTTTTTACAAATTTCAAAATCTGTCAATTATTGTCCAAATTATATTTATATTTCACATCTAGACATGTGAAATGTATGAACTATGCCAAAAAAAGTGAAAGAAATTTGGTTTGATTTTTTCGTACTTTTCAGATTTTCTTAGTTTTCATTTAAGGTCCGTGGTCAGGAAAAAAGACAGATTTTTGAAAAATTTCAAAATCTGTCAATTATTGTCCAAATTATATTTATATTTCACATCTAGACATGTGAAATGTATGAACTATGGCAAAAAAGTGAAAAAAAAATTGGTTTGATTTTTTCGTACTTTTCAGATTTTCTTAGTTTTCATTTAAGGTCCGTGGTCAGGAAAAAAGACAGATTTTTGAAAAATTTAAAAATCTGTCAATTATTGTCAAAATTATTTTTATTTCACATCTAGACATGTGAAATGTATGAACTATGGCAAAAAAGTGAAAAAAAAATTGGTTTGATTTTTTCGTACTTTTCAGATTTTCTTAGTTTTCATTTAAGGTCCGTGGTCAGGAAAAAAGACAGATTTTTGAAAAATTTCAAAATCTGTCAATTATTGTCCAAATTATTTTTATTTCACATCTAGACATGTGAAATGTATGAACTATGGCAAAAAAAGTGAAAAAAAAATTGGTCTGATTTTTTCGTACTTTTCCGATTTTTTTAATTTTCGTGTTCAGGATGAGAGAAAGTTTTTTTTTTTACAAATTTCAAAATCTGTCAATTATTGTCCAAATTATATTTATATTTCACATCTAGACATGTGAAATGTATGAACTATGCCAAAAAAAGTGAAAGAAATTTGGTTTGATTTTTTCGTACTTTTCAGATTTTCTTAGTTTTCATTTAAGGTCCGTGGTCAGGAAAAAAGACAGATTTTTGAAAAATTTAAAAATCTGTCAATTATTGTCCAAATTATTTTTATTTCACATCTAGACATGTGAAATGTATGAACTATGGCAAAAAAAGTGAAAAAAAAATTGGTCTGATTTTTTTCTTACTTTTCAGATTTTTTTAGTTTTCGCGGTCTGGATGAGAGAAAGTTTTTTTTTACAAAGTTCAAAATCTGTCAGATATTGTCCAAATTATTTTTTATTTCGTGTCGACATGTGAAATGCATGAGCTATGGGAAAAAAAGTGAAAAAAAATTTGGTTTGATTTTTTCGTACTTTTCAGATTTTCTTAGTTTTCATTTAAGGTCCGTGGTCAGGAAAAAAGACAGATTTTTGAAAAATTTAAAAATCTGTCAATTATTGTCCAAATTATTTTTATTTCACATCTAGACATGTGAAATGTATGAACTATGGAAAAAAAAGGGGAAAAAAATTGGTCTGATTTTTTCGTACTTTTCAGATTTTTTTAATTTCCGCGGTCAGGATGAGAGAAAGTTTTTTTTTTACAAATTTCAAAATCTGTCAATTATTGTCCAAATTATATTTATATTTCACATCTAGACATGTGAAATGTATGAACTATGCCAAAAAAAGTGAAAGAAATTTGGTTTGATTTTTTCGTACTTTTCAGATTTTCTTAGTTTTCATTTAAGGTCCGTGGTCAGGAAAAAAGACAGATTTTTGAAAAATTTCAAAATCTGTCAATTATTGTCCAAATTATATTTATATTTCACATCTAGACATGTGAAATGTATGAACTATGGCAAAAAAGTGAAAAAAAAATTGGTTTGATTTTTTCGTACTTTTCAGATTTTCTTAGTTTTCATTTAAGGTCCGTGGTCAGGAAAAAAGACAGATTTTTGAAAAATTTAAAAATCTGTCAATTATTGTCCAAATTATTTTTATTTCACATCTAGACATGTGAAATGTATGAACTATGGCAAAAAAGTGAAAAAAAAATTGGTTTGATTTTTTCGTACTTTTCAGATTTTCTTAGTTTTCATTTAAGGTCCGTGGTCAGGAAAAAAGACAGATTTTTGAAAAATTTCAAAATCTGTCAATTATTGTCCAAATTATTTTTATTTCACATCTAGACATGTGAAATGTATGAACTATGGCAAAAAAGTGAAAAAAAAATTGGTTTGATTTTTTCGTACTTTTCAGATTTTCTTAGTTTTCATTTAAGGTCCGTGGTCAGGAAAAAAGACAGATTTTTGAAAAATTTCAAAATCTGTCAATTATTGTCCAAATTATTTTTATTTCACATCTAGACATGTGAAATGTATGAACTATGGCAAAAAAAGTGAAAAAAAAATTGGTCTGATTTTTTCGTACTTTTCCGATTTTTTTAATTTTCGTGTTCAGGATGAGAGAAAGTTTTTTTTTTTACAAATTTCAAAATCTGTCAATTATTGTCCAAATTATATTTATATTTCACATCTAGACATGTGAAATGTATGAACTATGCCAAAAAAAGTGAAAGAAATTTGGTTTGATTTTTTCGTACTTTTCAGATTTTCTTAGTTTTCATTTAAGGTCCGTGGTCAGGAAAAAAGACAGATTTTTGAAAAATTTCAAAATCTGTCAATTATTGTCCAAATTATATTTATATTTCACATCTAGACATGTGAAATGTATGAACTATGGCAAAAAAGTGAAAAAAAAATTGGTTTGATTTTTTCGTACTTTTCAGATTTTCTTAGTTTTCATTTAAGGTCCGTGGTCAGGAAAAAAGACAGATTTTTGAAAAATTTAAAAATCTGTCAATTATTGTCCAAATTATTTTTATTTCACATCTAGACATGTGAAATGTATGAACTATGGCAAAAAAAGTGAAAAAAAAATTGGTCTGATTTTTTTCTTACTTTTCAGATTTTTTTAGTTTTCGCGGTCTGGATGAGAGAAAGTTTTTTTTTACAAAGTTCAAAATCTGTCAGATATTGTCCAAATTATTTTTTATTTCGTGTCGACATGTGAAATGCATGAGCTATGGGAAAAAAAGTGAAAAAAAATTTGGTTTGATTTTTTCGTACTTTTCAGATTTTCTTAGTTTTCATTTAAGGTCCGTGGTCAGGAAAAAAGACAGATTTTTGAAAAATTTAAAAATCTGTCAATTATTGTCCAAATTATTTTTATTTCACATCTAGACATGTGAAATGTATGAACTATGGAAAAAAAAGGGGAAAAAAATTGGTCTGATTTTTTCGTACTTTTCAGATTTTTTTAATTTCCGCGGTCAGGATGAGAGAAAGTTTTTTTTTTACAAATTTCAAAATCTGTCAATTATTGTCCAAATTATATTTATATTTCACATCTAGACATGTGAAATGTATGAACTATGCCAAAAAAAGTGAAAGAAATTTGGTTTGATTTTTTCGTACTTTTCAGATTTTCTTAGTTTTCATTTAAGGTCCGTGGTCAGGAAAAAAGACAGATTTTTGAAAAATTTCAAAATCTGTCAATTATTGTCCAAATTATATTTATATTTCACATCTAGACATGTGAAATGTATGAACTATGGCAAAAAAGTGAAAAAAAAATTGGTTTGATTTTTTCGTACTTTTCAGATTTTCTTAGTTTTCATTTAAGGTCCGTGGTCAGGAAAAAAGACAGATTTTTGAAAAATTTCAAAATCTGTCAATTATTGTCCAAATTATTTTTATTTCACATCTAGACATGTGAAATGTATGAACTATGGCAAAAAAGTGAAAAAAAAATTGGTTTGATTTTTTCGTACTTTTCAGATTTTCTTAGTTTTCATTTAAGGTCCGTGGTCAGGAAAAAAGACAGATTTTTGAAAAATTTCAAAATCTGTCAATTATTGTCCAAATTATTTTTATTTCACATCTAGACATGTGAAATGTATGAACTATGGCAAAAAAAGTGAAAAAAAAATTGGTCTGATTTTTTCGTACTTTTCCGATTTTTTTAATTTTCGTGTTCAGGATGAGAGAAAGTTTTTTTTTTTACAAATTTCAAAATCTGTCAATTATTGTCCAAATTATATTTATATTTCACATCTAGACATGTGAAATGTATGAACTATGCCAAAAAAAGTGAAAGAAATTTGGTTTGATTTTTTCGTACTTTTCAGATTTTCTTAGTTTTCATTTAAGGTCCGTGGTCAGGAAAAAAGACAGATTTTTGAAAAATTTCAAAATCTGTCAATTATTGTCCAAATTATATTTATATTTCACATCTAGACATGTGAAATGTATGAACTATGGCAAAAAAGTGAAAAAAAAATTGGTTTGATTTTTTCGTACTTTTCAGATTTTCTTAGTTTTCATTTAAGGTCCGTGGTCAGGAAAAAAGACAGATTTTTGAAAAATTTAAAAATCTGTCAATTATTGTCCAAATTATTTTTATTTCACATCTAGACATGTGAAATGTATGAACTATGGCAAAAAAAGTGAAAAAAAAATTGGTCTGATTTTTTTCTTACTTTTCAGATTTTTTTAGTTTTCGCGGTCTGGATGAGAGAAAGTTTTTTTTTACAAAGTTCAAAATCTGTCAGATATTGTCCAAATTATTTTTTATTTCGTGTCGACATGTGAAATGCATGAGCTATGGGAAAAAAAGTGAAAAAAAATTTGGTTTGATTTTTTCGTACTTTTCAGATTTTCTTAGTTTTCATTTAAGGTCCGTGGTCAGGAAAAAAGACAGATTTTTGAAAAATTTCAAAATCTGTCAATTATTGTCCAAATTATATTTATATTTCACATCTAGACATGTGAAATGTATGAACTATGGCAAAAAAGTGAAAAAAAAATTGGTTTGATTTTTTCGTACTTTTCAGATTTTCTTAGTTTTCATTTAAGGTCCGTGGTCAGGAAAAAAGACAGATTTTTGAAAAATTTAAAAATCTGCAATTATTGTCCAAATTATTTTTATTTCACATCTAGACATGTGAAATGTATGAACTATGGCAAAAAAAGTGAAAAAAAAATTGGTCTGATTTTTTTCTTACTTTTCAGATTTTTTTAGTTTTCGCGGTCTGGATGAGAGAAAGTTTTTTTTTACAAAGTTCAAAATCTGTCAGATATTGTCCAAATTATTTTTTATTTCGTGTCGACATGTGAAATGCATGAGCTATGGGAAAAAAAGTGAAAAAAAATTTGGTTTGATTTTTTCGTACTTTTCAGATTTTCTTAGTTTTCATTTAAGGTCCGTGGTCAGGAAAAAAGACAGATTTTTGAAAAATTTAAAAATCTGTCAATTATTGTCCAAATTATTTTTATTTCACATCTAGACATGTGAAATGTATGAACTATGGAAAAAAAAGGGGAAAAAAATTGGTCTGATTTTTTCGTACTTTTCAGATTTTTTTAATTTCCGCGGTCAGGATGAGAGAAAGTTTTTTTTTTACAAATTTCAAAATCTGTCAATTATTGTCCAAATTATATTTATATTTCACATCTAGACATGTGAAATGTATGAACTATGCCAAAAAAAGTGAAAGAAATTTGGTTTGATTTTTTCGTACTTTTCAGATTTTCTTAGTTTTCATTTAAGGTCCGTGGTCAGGAAAAAAGACAGATTTTTGAAAAATTTCAAAATCTGTCAATTATTGTCCAAATTATATTTATATTTCACATCTAGACATGTGAAATGTATGAACTATGGCAAAAAAGTGAAAAAAAAATTGGTTTGATTTTTTCGTACTTTTCAGATTTTCTTAGTTTTCATTTAAGGTCCGTGGTCAGGAAAAAAGACAGATTTTTGAAAAATTTAAAAATCTGTCAATTATTGTCCAAATTATTTTTATTTCACATCTAGACATGTGAAATGTATGAACTATGGCAAAAAAGTGAAAAAAAAATTGGTTTGATTTTTTCGTACTTTTCAGATTTTCTTAGTTTTCATTTAAGGTCCGTGGTCAGGAAAAAAGACAGATTTTTGAAAAATTTCAAAATCTGTCAATTATTGTCCAAATTATTTTTATTTCACATCTAGACATGTGAAATGTATGAACTATGGCAAAAAAGTGAAAAAAAAATTGGTTTGATTTTTTCGTACTTTTCAGATTTTCTTAGTTTTCATTTAAGGTCCGTGGTCAGGAAAAAAGACAGATTTTTGAAAAATTTAAAAATCTGTCAATTATTGTCCAAATTATTTTTATTTCACATCTAGACATGTGAAATGTATGAACTATGGAAAAAAAAGGGGAAAAAAATTGGTCTGATTTTTTCGTACTTTTCAGATTTTTTTAAGTTTCCGCGGTCAGGATGAGAGAAAGTTTTTTTTTTACAAATTTCAAAATCTGTCAATTATTGTCCAAATTATATTTATATTTCACATCTAGACATGTGAAATGTATGAACTATGCCAAAAAAAGTGAAAGAAATTTGGTTTGATTTTTCGTACTTTTCAGATTTTCTTAGTTTTCATTTAAGGTCCGTGGTCAGGAAAAAAGACAGATTTTTGAAAAATTTCAAAATCTGTCAATTATTGTCCAAATTATATTTATATTTCACATCTAGGACATGTGAAATGTATGAACTATGGCAAAAAAGTGAAAAAAAAATTGGTTTGATTTTTTCGTACTTTTCAGATTTTCTTAGTTTTCATTTAAGGTCCGTGTCAGGAAAAAAGACAGATTTTGAAAAAGTTAAAAATCTGTCAATTATTGTCCAAGATTATATTTATTTCACATCTAGACATGTGAAATGGTATGAACTATGGCAAAAAAGTGAAAAAAAATTGGTTTGATTTTTTCGTACTTTTCAGATTTTCTTAGTTTTCATTTAAGGTCCGTGGTCAGGAAAAAAGACAGATTTTTGAAAAATTTCAAAATCTGGTCAAGTTATTGTCCAAATTAATTTTATTTCACATCTAGACATGTGAAATGTATGAACTATGGCAAAAAGGTGAAAAAAAAATTGGTTTGATATTTTTCGTACTTTTCAGATTTTCTTAGTTTTCATTTAAGGTCCGTGTCAGGAAAAAAGACAGATTTTGAAAAATTTCAAAATCTGTCAATTATTGTCCAAATTATTTTTATTTCACATCTAGACATGTGAAATGTATGAACTATGGCAAAAAAAAGTGAAAAAAAAATTGGTCTGATTTTTCGTACTTTTCCGATTTTTTTTAATTTTCGTGTTCAGGATGAGAGAAAGTTTTTTTTATTACAAATTTCAAAATCTGTCAATTATTGTCCAAATTATATTTATATTTCACATCTAGACATGTGAAATGTATGAACTATGCCAAAAAAAGTGAAAGAAATTTGGTTTGATTTTTTCGTACTTTTCAGATTTTCTTAGTTTTCATTTAAGGTCCGTGGTCAGGAAAAAAGACAGATTTTTGAAAAATTTCAAAATCTGTCAATTATTGTCCAAATTATTTTTATTTCACATCTAGACATGTGAAATGTATGAACTATGGCAAAAAAAGTGAAAAAAAAATTGGTCTGATTTTTTCGTACTTTTCCGATTTTTTAATTTTCGTGTTCAGGATGAGAGAAAGTTTTTTTTTTACAAATTTCAAAATCTGTCAATTATTGTCCAAATTATATTTATATTTCACATCTAGACATGTGAAATGTATGAACTATGCCAAAAAAAGTGAAAGAAATTTGGTTTGATTTTTTCGTACTTTTCAGATTTTCTTAGTTTTCATTTAAGGTCCGTGGTCAGGAAAAAAGACAGATTTTTGAAAAATTTCAAAATCTGTCAATTATTGTCCAAATTATATTTATATTTCACATCTAGACATGTGAAATGTATGAACTATGGCAAAAAAGTGAAAAAAAAATTGGTTTGATTTTTTCGTACTTTTCAGATTTTCTTAGTTTTCATTTAAGGTCCGTGGTCAGGAAAAAAGACAGATTTTTTGAAAAATTTAAAAATCTGTCAATTATTGTCCAAATTTATTTATTTTCACATCTAGACATGTGAAATGTATGAACTATGGCAAAAAAAGTGAAAAAAAAATTGGTCTGATTTTTTTCTTACTTTTCAGATTTTTTTAGTTTTCGGTCTGGATGAGAGAAAGTTTTTTTTTACAAAGTTCAAAATCTGTCAGATATTGTCCAAATTATTTTTTATTTCGTGTCGACATGTGAAATGCATGAGCTATGGGAAAAAAAGTGAAAAAAAATTTGGTTTGATTTTTTCGTACTTTTCAGATTTTCTTAGTTTTCATTTAAGGTCCGTGGTCAGGAAAAAAGACAGATTTTTGAAAAATTTAAAAATCTGTCAATTATTGTCCAAATTATTTTTATTTCACATCTAGACATGTGAAATGTATGAACTATGGAAAAAAAAGGGGAAAAAAATTGGTCTGATTTTTTCGTACTTTTCAGATTTTTTTAATTTCCGCGGTCAGGATGAGAGAAAGTTTTTTTTTTACAAATTTCAAAATCTGTCAATTATTGTCCAAATTATATTTATATTTCACATCTAGACATGTGAAATGTATGAACTATGCCAAAAAAAGTGAAAGAAATTTGGTTTGATTTTTTCGTACTTTTCAGATTTTCTTAGTTTTCATTTAAGGTCCGTGGTCAGGAAAAAAGACAGATTTTTGAAAAATTTCAAAATCTGTCAATTATTGTCCAAATTATATTTATATTTCACATCTAGACATGTGAAATGTATGAACTATGGCAAAAAAGTGAAAAAAAAATTGGTTTGATTTTTTCGTACTTTTCAGATTTTCTTAGTTTTCATTTAAGGTCCGTGGTCAGGAAAAAAGACAGATTTTTGAAAAATTTAAAAATCTGTCAATTATTGTCCAAATTATTTTTATTTCACATCTAGACATGTGAAATGTATGAACTATGGCAAAAAAGTGAAAAAAAAATTGGTTTGATTTTTTCGTACTTTTCAGATTTTTTTAGTTTTCGCGGTCTGGATGAGAGAAAGTTTTTTTTTACAAAGTTCAAAATCTGTCAGATATTGTCCAAATTATTTTTTATTTCGTGTCGACATGTGAAATGCATGAGCTATGGGAAAAAAAGTGAAAAAAAATTTGGTTTGATTTTTTCGTACTTTTCAGATTTTCTTAGTTTTCATTTAAGGTCCGTGGTCAGGAAAAAAGACAGATTTTTGAAAAATTTAAAAATCTGTCAATTATTGTCCAAATTATTTTTATTTCACATCTAGACATGTGAAATGTATGAACTATGGAAAAAAAAGGGGAAAAAAATTGGTCTGATTTTTTCGTACTTTTCAGATTTTTTTAATTTCCGCGGTCAGGATGAGAGAAAGTTTTTTTTTTACAAATTTCAAAATCTGTCAATTATTGTCCAAATTATATTTATATTTCACATCTAGACATGTGAAATGTATGAACTATGCCAAAAAAAGTGAAAGAAATTTGGTTTGATTTTTTCGTACTTTTCAGATTTTCTTAGTTTTCATTTAAGGTCCGTGGTCAGGAAAAAAGACAGATTTTTGAAAAATTTCAAAATCTGTCAATTATTGTCCAAATTATATTTATATTTCACATCTAGACATGTGAAATGTATGAACTATGGCAAAAAAGTGAAAAAAAAATTGGTTTGATTTTTTCGTACTTTTCAGATTTTCTTAGTTTTCATTTAAGGTCCGTGGTCAGGAAAAAAGACAGATTTTTGAAAAATTTAAAAATCTGTCAATTATTGTCCAAATTATTTTTATTTCACATCTAGACATGTGAAATGTATGAACTATGGCAAAAAAGTGAAAAAAAAATTGGTTTGATTTTTTCGTACTTTTCAGATTTTCTTAGTTTTCATTTAAGGTCCGTGGTCAGGAAAAAAGACAGATTTTTGAAAAATTTCAAAATCTGTCAATTATTGTCCAAATTATTTTTATTTCACATCTAGACATGTGAAATGTATGAACTATGGCAAAAAAGTGAAAAAAAAATTGGTTTGATTTTTTCGTACTTTTCAGATTTTCTTAGTTTTCATTTAAGGTCCGTGGTCAGGAAAAAAGACAGATTTTTGAAAAATTTCAAAATCTGTCAATTATTGTCCAAATTATTTTTATTTCACATCTAGACATGTGAAATGTATGAACTATGGCAAAAAAAGTGAAAAAAAAATTGGTCTGATTTTTTCGTACTTTTCCGATTTTTTTAATTTTCGTGTTCAGGATGAGAGAAAGTTTTTTTTTTTACAAATTTCAAAATCTGTCAATTATTGTCCAAATTATATTTATATTTCACATCTAGACATGTGAAATGTATGAACTATGCCAAAAAAAGTGAAAGAAATTTGGTTTGATTTTTTCGTACTTTTCAGATTTTCTTAGTTTTCATTTAAGGTCCGTGGTCAGGAAAAAAGACAGATTTTTGAAAAATTTCAAAATCTGTCAATTATTGTCAAAATTATTTTTATTTCACATCTAGACATGTGAAATGTATGAACTATGGCAAAAAAGGGGAAAAAAAATTGGTTTGATTTTTTCGTACTTTTCAGATTTTCTTAGTTTTCATTTAAGGTCCGTGGTCAGGAAAAAAGACAGATTTTTGAAAAATTTCAAAATCTGTCAATTATTGTCCAAATTATTTTTATTTCACATCTAGACATGTGAAATGTATGAACTATGGCAAAAAAAGTGAAAAAAAAATTGGTCTGATTTTTTCGTACTTTTCCGATTTTTTTAATTTTCGTGTTCAGGATGAGAGAAAGTTTTTTTTTTTACAAATTTCAAAATCTGTCAATTATTGTCCAAATTATATTTATATTTCACATCTAGACATGTGAAATGTATGAACTATGCCAAAAAAAGTGAAAGAAATTTGGTTTGATTTTTTCGTACTTTTCAGATTTTCTTAGTTTTCATTTAAGGTCCGTGGTCAGGAAAAAAGACAGATTTTTGAAAAATTTCAAAATCTGTCAATTATTGTCAAAATTATTTTTATTTCACATCTAGACATGTGAAATGTATGAACTATGGCAAAAAAGGGGAAAAAAAATTGGTTTGATTTTTTCGTACTTTTCAGATTTTCTTAGTTTTCATTTAAGGTCCGTGGTCAGGAAAGAAGACAGATTTTTGAAAAATTTAAAAATCTGTCAATTATTGTCCAAATTATTTTTATTTCACATCTAGACATGTGAAATGTATGAACTATGGCAAAAAAAGTGAAAAAAAATTGGTTTGATTTTTTCGTACTTTTCAGATTTTCTTAGTTTTCATTTAAGGTCCGTGGTCAGGAAAAAAGACAGATTTTTGAAAAATTTAAAAATCTGTCAATTATTGTCCAAATTATTTTTATTTCACATCTAGACATGTGAAATGTATGAACTATGGCAAAAAAAGTGAAAAAAAAATTGGTCTGATTTTTTCGTACTTTTCCGATTTTTTTAATTTTCGTGTTCAGGATGAGAGAAAGTTTTTTTTTTTACAAATTTCAAAATCTGTCAATTATTGTCCAAATTATATTTATATTTCACATCTAGACATGTGAAATGTATGAACTATGCCAAAAAAAGTGAAAGAAATTTGGTTTGATTTTTTCGTACTTTTCAGATTTTCTTAGTTTTCATTTAAGGTCCGTGGTCAGGAAAAAAGACAGATTTTTGAAAAATTTAAAAATCTGTCAATTATTGTCCAAATTATTTTTATTTCACATCTAGACATGTGAAATGTATGAACTATGGCAAAAAAAGTGAAAAAAAAATTGGTCTGATTTTTTTCTTACTTTTCAGATTTTTTTAGTTTTCGCGGTCTGGATGAGAGAAAGTTTTTTTTTACAAAGTTCAAAATCTGTCAGATATTGTCCAAATTATTTTTTATTTCGTGTCGACATGTGAAATGCATGAGCTATGGGAAAAAAAGTGAAAAAAAATTTGGTTTGATTTTTTCGTACTTTTCAGATTTTCTTAGTTTTCATTTAAGGTCCGTGGTCAGGAAAAAAGACAGATTTTTGAAAAATTTAAAAATCTGTCAATTATTGTCCAAATTATTTTTATTTCACATCTAGACATGTGAAATGTATGAACTATGGAAAAAAAAGGGGAAAAAAATTGGTCTGATTTTTTCGTACTTTTCAGATTTTTTTAATTTCCGCGGTCAGGATGAGAGAAAGTTTTTTTTTTACAAATTTCAAAATCTGTCAATTATTGTCCAAATTATATTTATATTTCACATCTAGACATGTGAAATGTATGAACTATGCCAAAAAAAGTGAAAGAAATTTGGTTTGATTTTTTCGTACTTTTCAGATTTTCTTAGTTTTCATTTAAGGTCCGTGGTCAGGAAAAAAGACAGATTTTTGAAAAATTTCAAAATCTGTCAATTATTGTCCAAATTATATTTATATTTCACATCTAGACATGTGAAATGTATGAACTATGGCAAAAAAGTGAAAAAAAAATTGGTTTGATTTTTTCGTACTTTTCAGATTTTCTTAGTTTTCATTTAAGGTCCGTGGTCAGGAAAAAAGACAGATTTTTGAAAAATTTAAAAATCTGTCAATTATTGTCCAAATTATTTTTATTTCACATCTAGACATGTGAAATGTATGAACTATGGCAAAAAAGTGAAAAAAAAATTGGTTTGATTTTTTCGTACTTTTCAGATTTTCTTAGTTTTCATTTAAGGTCCGTGGTCAGGAGAAAAAAGACAGATTTTTGAAAATTTCAAAATCTGTCAATTATTGTCCAAATTATTTTTATTTCACATCTAGACATGTGAAATGTATGAACTATGGCAAAAAAGTGAAAAAAAATTGGTTTGATTTTTTCGTACTTTTCAGATTTTCTTAGTTTTCATTTAAGGTCCGTGGTCAGGAAAAAAGACAGATTTTTGAAAAATTTCAAAATCTGTCAATTATTGTCCAAATTATTTTTATTTCACATCTAGACATGTGAAATGTATGAACTATGGCAAAAAAAGTGAAAAAAAAATTGGTCTGATTTTTTCGTACTTTTCCGATTTTTTTAATTTTCGTGTTCAGGATGAGAGAAAGTTTTTTTTTTACAAAAATTTCAAAATCTGTCAATTATTGTCCAAATTATATTTATATTTCACATCTAGACATGTGAAATGTATGAACTATGCCAAAAAAAGTGAAAGAAATTTGGTTTGATTTTTTCGTACTTTTCAGATTTTCTTAGTTTTCATTTAAGGTCCGTGGTCAGGAAAAAAGACAGATTTTTGAAAAATTTCAAAATCTGTCAATTATTGTCAAAATTATTTTTATTTCACATCTAGAATGTGAAATGTATGAACTATGGCAAAAAAGGGGAAAAAAAATTGGTTTGATTTTTTCGTACTTTTCAGATTTTCTTAGTTTTCATTTAAGGTCCGTGGTCAGGAAAAAAGACAGATTTTTGAAAAATTTCAAAATCTGTCAATTATTGTCCAAATTATTTTTATTTCACATCTAGACATGTGAAATGTATGAACTATGGCAAAAAAAGTGAAAAAAAAATTGGTCTGATTTTTTCGTACTTTTCCGATTTTTTTAATTTTCGTGTTCAGGATGAGAGAAAGTTTTTTTTTTACAAATTTCAAAATCTGTCAATTATTGTCCAAATTATATTTATATTTCACATCTAGACATGTGAAATGTATGAACTATGCCAAAAAAAGTGAAAGAAATTTGGTTTGATTTTTTCGTACTTTTCAGATTTTCTTAGTTTTCATTTAAGGTCCGTGGTCAGGAAAAAAGACAGTTTTTGAAAAATTTCAAAATCTGTCAATTATTGTCAAAATTATTTTTATTTCACATCTAGACATGTGAAATGTATGAACTATGGCAAAAAAGGGGAAAAAAAATTGGTTTGATTTTTTCGTACTTTTCAGATTTTCCTAGTTTTCATTTAAGGTCCGTGGTCAGGAAAGAAGACAGATTTTTGAAAAATTTCAAAATCTGTCAATTATTGTCCAAATTATTTTTATTTCACATCTAGACATGTGAAATGTATGAACTATGGCAAAAAAAGTGAAAAAAAAATTGGTCTGATTTTTTCGTACTTTTCCGATTTTTTTAATTTTCGTGTTCAGGATGAGAGAAAGTTTTTTTTTTTACAAATTTCAAAATCTGTCAATTATTGTCCAAATTATATTTATATTTCACATCTAGACATGTGAAATGTATGAACTATGCCAAAAAAAGTGAAAGAAATTTGGTTTGATTTTTTCGTACTTTTCAGATTTTCTTAGTTTTCATTTAAGGTCCGTGGTCAGGAAAAAAGACAGATTTTTGAAAAATTTCAAAATCTGTCAATTATTGTCCAAATTATTTTTATTTCACATCTAGACATGTGAAATGTATGAACTATGGCAAAAAAGGGGAAAAAAAATTGGTTTGATTTTTTCGTACTTTTCAGATTTTCTTAGTTTTCATTTAAGGTCCGTGGTCAGGAAAAAAGACAGATTTTGAAAAATTTAAAAATCTGTCAATTATTGTCCAAATTATTTTTATTTCACATCTAGACATGTGAAATGTATGAACTATGGCAAAAAAAGTGAAAAAAAAATTGGTCTGATTTTTTCGTACTTTTCTGATTTTTTTAATTTTCGTGTTCAGGATGAGAGAAAGTTTTTTTTTTTACAAATTTCAAAATCTGTCAATTATTGTCCAAATTATATTTATATTTCACATCTAGACATGTGAAATGTATGAACTATGGCAAAAAAGTGAAAAAAAATTGGTTTGATTTTTTCGTACTTTTCAGATTTTCTTAGTTTTCATTTAAGGTCCGTGGTCAGGAAAAAAGACAGATTTTTGAAAATTTCAAAATCTGTCAATTATTGTCAAAATTATTTTTATTTCACATCTAGACATGTGAAATGTATGAACTATGGCAAAAAAGGGGAAAAAAATTGGTTTGATTTTTTCGTACTTTTCAGATTTTCTTAGTTTTCATTTAAGGTCCGTGTCAGGAAAAAAGACAGATTTTTGAAAAATTTAAAAATCTGTCAATTATTGTCCAAATTATTTTTATTTCACATCTAGACATGTGAAATGTATGAACTATGGCAAAAAAGGGGAAAAAAAATTGGTTTGATTTTTTCGTACTTTTCAGATTTTCTTAGTTTTCATTTAAGGTCCGTGTCAGGAAAAAAGACAGATTTTTGAAAAATTTAAAAATCTGTCAATTATTGTCCAAATTATTTTTATTTCACATCTAGACATGTGAAATGTATGAACTATGGCAAAAAAGTGAAAAAAGTGAAAAAAAAATTGGTCTGATTTTTTTCTTACTTTTCAGATTTTTTAGTTTTCGCGGTCTGGATGAGAGAAAGTTTTTTTTTACAAAGTTCAAAATCTGTCAGATATTGTCCAAATTATTTTTTATTTCGTGTCTAGACATGTGAAATGCGATGAGCTATGGGAAAAAAAGTGAAAAAAAATTTGGTTTGATTTTTTCGTACTTTTCAGATTTTCTTAGTTTTCATTTAAGGTCCGTGGTCAGGAAAAAAGACAGATTTTTGAAAAATTTCAAAATCTGTCAATTATTGTCCAAATTATTTTTATTTCACATCTAGACATGTGAAATGTATGAACTATGGCAAAAAAGTGAAAAAAGTGAAAAAAAAATTGGTCTGATTTTTTTCTTACTTTCAGATTTTTTTAGTTTTCGCGGTCTGGATGAGAGAAAGTTTTTTTTTACAAAGTTCAAAATCTGTCAGATATTGTCCAAATTATTTTTTATTTCGTGTCTAGACATGTGAAATGCATGAGCTATGGGAAAAAAAGTGAAAAAAAATTTGGTTTGATTTTTTCGTACTTTTCAGATTTCTTAGTTTTCATTTAAGGTCCGTGGTCAGGAAAAAAGACAGATTTTTGAAAAATTTCAAAATCTGTCAATTATTGTCCAAATTATTTTTATTTCACATCTAGACATGTGAAATGTATGAACTATGGCAAAAAAGGGGAAAAAAAATTGGTTTGATTTTTTTCGTACTTTTCAGATTTTCTTAGTTTTCATTTAAGGTCCGTGGTCAGGAAAAAAGACAGATTTTTGAAAAATTTAAAAATCTGTCAATTATTGTCCAAATTATTTTTATTTCACATCTAGACATGTGAAATGTATGAACTATGGCAAAAAAGTGAAAAAAAAATTGGTTTGATTTTTTCGTACTTTTCAGATTTTCTTAGTTTTCATTTAAGGTCCGTGGTCAGGAAAAAAGACAGATTTTTGAAAAATTTCAAAATCTGTCAATTATTGTCCAAATTATTTTTATTTCACATCTAGACATGTGAAATGTATGAACTATGGCAAAAAAAGTGAAAAAAAAATTGGTCTGATTTTTTTCTTACTTTTCAGATTTTTTTAGTTTTCGCGGTTTGGATGAGAGAAAGTTTTTTTTTACAAAGTTCAAAATCTGTCAGATATTGTCCAAATAATTTTTTATTTCGTGTCTAGACATGTGAAATGCATGAGCTATGGGAAAAAAAGTGAAAAAAAATTTGGTTTTGATTTTTTCGTACTTTTCAGATTTTCTTAGTTTTCATTTAAGGTCCGTGGTCAGGAAAAAAGACAGATTTTTGAAAAATTTCAAAATCTGTCAATTATTGTCCAAATTATTTTTATTTCACATCTAGACATGTGAAATGTATGAACTATGGCAAAAAAGTGAAAAAAAAATTGGTTTGATTTTTTCGTACTTTTCAGATTTTCTTAGTTTTCATTTAAGGTCCGTGGTCAGGAAAAAAGACAGATTTTGAAAAATTTCAAAATCTGTCAATTATTGTCCAAATTATTTTTATTTCACATCTAGACATGTGAAATGTATGAACTATGGCAAAAAAGTGAAAAAAAAATTGGTTGATTTTTTCGTACTTTTCAGATTTTCTTAGTTTTCATTTAAGGTCCGTGGTCAGGGAAAAAAGACAGATTTTTGAAAAATTTCAAAATCTGTCAATTATTGTCCAAATTATTTTTATTTCACATCTAGACATGTGAAATGTATGAACTATGGAAAAAAAAGGGGAAAAAAAAATTGGTCTGATTTTTTCGTACTTTTCAGATTTTTTTAATTTCCGCGGTCAGGATGAGAGAAAGTTTTTTTTTTACAAATTTCAAAATCTGTCAATTATTGTCCAAATTATATTTATATTTCACATCTAGACATGTGAAATGTATGAACTATGGCAAAAAAGTGAAAAAAAATTGGTTTGATTTTTTCGTACTTTTCAGATTTTCTTAGTTTTCATTAAGGTCCGTGGTCAGGAAAAAAGACAGATTTTTGAAAAATTTAAAAATCTGTCAATTATTGTCCAAATTATTTTTATTTCACATCTAGACATGTGAAATGTATGAACTATGGCAAAAAAGTGGAAAAAAAATTGGTTTGATTTTTTCGTACTTTTCAGATTTTCTTAGTTTTCATTTAAGGTCCGTGGTCAGGAAAAAAGACAGATTTTTGAAAAATTTAAAAATCTGTCAATTATTGTCCAAATTATTTTTATTTCACATCTAGACATGTGAAATGTATGAACTATGGCAAAAAAAGTGAAAAAAAAATTGGTCTGATTTTTTTCTTACTTTTCAGATTTTTTTAGTTTTCGCGGTCTGGATGAGAGAAAGTTTTTTTTTACAAAGTTCAAAATCTGTCAGATATTGTCCAAATAATTTTTTATTTCGTGTCTAGACATGTGAAATGCATGAGCTATGGGAAAAAAAGTGAAAAAAAATTTGGTTTGATTTTTTCGTACTTTTCAGATTTTCTTAGTTTTCATTTAAGGTCCGTGGTCAGGAAAAAAAGACAGATTTTTGAAAAATTTCAAAATCTGTCAATTATTGTCCAAATTATTTTTATTTCACATCTAGACATGTGAAATGTATGAACTATGGCAAAAAAAGTGAAAAAAAAATTGGTCTGATTTTTTCGTACTTTTCAGATTTTTTTAATTTCCGCGGTCAGGATGAGAGAAAGTTTTTTTTTTTACAAATTTCAAAATCTGTCAATTATTGTCCAAATTATATTTAGATTTCACATCTAGACATGTGAAATGTATGAACTATGCCAAAAAAAGTGAAAGAAATTTGGTTTGATTTTTTCGTACTTTTCAGATTTTCTTAGTTTTCATTTAAGGTCCGTGGTCAGGAAAAAAGACAGATTTTGAAAAATTTAAAAATCTGTCAATTATTGTCCAAATTATTTTTATTTCACATCTAGACATGTGAAATGTATGAACTATGGAAAAAAAAGGGGAAAAAAATTGGTCTGATTTTTTCGTACTTTTCAGATTTTTTTAATTTCCGCGGTCAGGATGAGAGAAAGTTTTTTTTTTACAAATTTCAAAATCTGTCAATTATTGTCCAAATTATATTTATATTTCACATCTAGACATGTGAAATGTATGAACTATGCCAAAAAAAGTGAAAGAAATTTGGTTTGATTTTTTCGTACTTTTCAGATTTTCTTAGTTTTCATTTAAGGTCCGTGGTCAGGAAAAAAGACAGATTTTTGAAAAATTTCAAAATCTGTCAATTATTGTCCAAATTATATTTATATTTCACATCTAGACATGTGAAATGTATGAACTATGGCAAAAAAGTGAAAAAAAAATTGGTTTGATTTTTTCGTACTTTTCAGATTTTCTTAGTTTTCATTTAAGGTCCGTGGTCAGGAAAAAAGACAGATTTTTGAAAAATTTAAAAATCTGTCAATTATTGTCCAAATTATTTTTATTTCACATCTAGACATGTGAAATGTATGAACTATGGCAAAAAAGTGAAAAAAAAATTGGTTTGATTTTTTCGTACTTTTCAGATTTTCTTAGTTTTCATTTAAGGTCCGTGGTCAGGAAAAAAGACAGATTTTTGAAAAATTTCAAAATCTGTCAATTATTGTCCAAATTATTTTTATTTCACATCTAGACATGTGAAATGTATGAACTATGGCAAAAAAGTGAAAAAAAAATTGGTTTGATTTTTTCGTACTTTTCAGATTTTCTTAGTTTTCATTTAAGGTCCGTGGTCAGGAAAAAAGACAGATTTTTGAAAAATTTCAAAATCTGTCAATTATTGTCCAAATTATTTTTATTTCACATCTAGACATGTGAAATGTATGAACTATGGCAAAAAAAGTGAAAAAAAAATTGGTCTGATTTTTTCGTACTTTTCCGATTTTTTTAATTTTCGTGTTCAGGATGAGAGAAAGTTTTTTTTTTTACAAATTTCAAAATCTGTCAATTATTGTCCAAATTATATTTATATTTCACATCTAGACATGTGAAATGTATGAACTATGCCAAAAAAAGTGAAAGTAATTTGGTTTGATTTTTTCGTACTTTTCAGATTTTCTTAGTTTTCATTTAAGGTCCGTGGTCAGGAAAAAAGACAGATTTTTGAAAAATTTAAAAATCTGTCAATTATTGTCCAAATTATTTTTATTTCACATCTAGACATGTGAAATGTATGAACTATGGCAAAAAAAGTGAAAAAAAAATTGGTCTGATTTTTTCGTACTTTTCCGATTTTTTTAATTTTCGTGTTCAGGATGAGAGAAAGTTTTTTTTTTTACAAATTTCAAAATCTGTCAATTATTGTCCAAATTATATTTATATTTCACATCTAGACATGTGAAATGTATGAACTATGCCAAAAAAAGTGAAAGAAATTTGGTTTGATTTTTTCGTACTTTTCAGATTTTCTTAGTTTTCATTTAAGGTCCGTGGTCAGGAAAAAAGACAGATTTTTGAAAAATTTCAAAATCTGTCAATTATTGTCAAAATTATTTTTATTTCACATCTAGACATGTGAAATGTATGAACTATGGCAAAAAAGGGGAAAAAAAATTGGTTTGATTTTTTCGTACTTTTCAGATTTTCTTAGTTTTCATTTAAGGTCCGTGGTCAGGAAAAAAGACAGATTTTTGAAAAATTTAAAAATCTGTCAATTATTGTCCAAATTATTTTTATTTCACATCTAGACATGTGAAATGTATGAACTATGGCAAAAAAGTGAAAAAAAAATTGGTTTGATTTTTTCGTACTTTTCAGATTTTCTTAGTTTTCATTTTAAGGTCCGTGGTCAGGAAAAAAGACAGATTTTTGAAAAATTTCAAAATCTGTCAATTATTGTCAAAATTATTTTTATTTCACATCTAGACATGTGAAATGTATGAACTATGGCAAAAAAGGGGAAAAAAAATTGGTTTGATTTTTTCGTACTTTTCAGATTTTCTTAGTTTTCATTTAAGGTCCGTGGTCAGGAAAAAAGACAGATTTTTGAAAAATTTAAAAATCTGTCAATTATTGTCCAAATTATTTTTATTTCACATCTAGACATGTGAAATGTATGAACTATGGCAAAAAAGTGAAAAAAAAATTGGTTTGATTTTTTCGTACTTTTCAGATTTTCTTAGTTTTCATTTAAGGTCCGTGGTCAGGAAAAAAGACAGATTTTTGAAAAATTTAAAAATCTGTCAATTATTGTCCAAATTATTTTTATTTCACATCTAGACATGTGAAATATATGAACTATGGAAAAAAAAGGGGAAAAAAATTGGTCTGATTTTTTCGTACTTTTCAGATTTTTTTAATTTCCGCGGTCAGGATGAGAGAAAGTTTTTTTTTTACAAATTTCAAAATCTGTCAATTATTGTCCAAATTATATTTATATTTCACATCTAGACATGTGAAATGTATGAACTATGCCAAAAAAAGTGAAAGAAATTTGGTTTGATTTTTTCGTACTTTTCAGATTTTCTTAGTTTTCATTTAAGGTCCGTGGTCAGGAAAAAAGACAGATTTTTGAAAAATTTCAAAATCTGTCAATTATTGTCCAAATTATATTTATATTTCACATCTAGACATGTGAAATGTATGAACTATGGCAAAAAAGTGAAAAAAAAATTGGTTTGATTTTTTCGTACTTTTCAGATTTTCTTAGTTTTCATTTAAGGTCCGTGGTCAGGAAAAAAGACAGATTTTTGAAAAATTTCAAAATCTGTCAATTATTGTCCAAATTATTTTTATTTCACATCTAGACATGTGAAATGTATGAATTATGGCAAAAAAGTGAAAAAAAAATTGGTTTGATTTTTTCGTACTTTTCAGATTTTCTTAGTTTTCATTTAAGGTCCGTGGTCAGGAAAAAAGACAGATTTTTGAAAAATTTAAAAATCTGTCAATTATTGTCCAAATTATTTTTATTTCACATCTAGACATGTGAAATGTATGAACTATGGAAAAAAAAGGGGAAAAAAATTGGTCTGATTTTTTCGTACTTTTCAGATTTTTTTAATTTCCGCGGTCAGGATGAGAGAAAGTTTTTTTTTTACAAATTTCAAAATCTGTCAATTATTGTCCAAATTATATTTATATTTCACATCTAGACATGTGAAATGTATGAACTATGCCAAAAAAAGTGAAAGAAATTTGGTTTGATTTTTTCGTACTTTTCAGATTTTCTTAGTTTTCATTTAAGGTCCGTGGTCAGGAAAAAAGACAGATTTTTGAAAAATTTCAAAATCTGTCAATTATTGTCCAAATTATATTTATATTTCACATCTAGACATGTGAAATGTATGAACTATGGCAAAAAAGTGAAAAAAAAATTGGTTTGATTTTTTCGTACTTTTCAGATTTTCTTAGTTTTCATTTAAGGTCCGTGGTCAGGAAAAAAGACAGATTTTTGAAAAATTTCAAAATCTGTCAATTATTGTCCAAATTATTTTTATTTCACATCTAGACATGTGAAATGTATGAACTATGGCAAAAAAGTGAAAAAAAAATTGGTTTGATTTTTTCGTACTTTTCAGATTTTCTTAGTTTTCATTTAAGGTCCGTGGTCAGGAAAAAAGACAGATTTTTGAAAAATTTCAAAATCTGTCAATTATTGTCCAAATTATTTTTATTTCACATCTAGACATGTGAAATGTATGAACTATGGCAAAAAAGTGAAAAAAAAATTGGTTTGATTTTTTCGTACTTTTCAGATTTTCTTAGTTTTCATTTAAGGTCCGTGGTCAGGAAAAAAGACAGATTTTTGAAAAATTTAAAAATCTGTCAATTATTGTCAAAATTATTTTTATTTCACATCTAGACATGTGAAATGTATGAACTATGGCAAAAAAGTGGAAAAAAAATTGGTTTGATTTTTTCGTACTTTTCAGATTTTCATAGTTTTCATTTAAGGTCCGTGGTCAGGAAAAAAGACAGATTTTTGAAAAATTTAAAAATCTGTCAATTATTGTCCAAATTATTTTTATTTCACATCTAGACATGTGAAATGTATGAACTATGGAAAAAAAAAGGGGAAAAAAATTGGTCTGATTTTTTCGTACTTTTCAGATTTTTTTAATTTCCGCGGTCAGGATGAGAGAAAGTTTTTTTTTTACAAATTTCAAAATCTGTCAATTATTGTCCAAATTATATTTAGATTTCACATCTAGACATGTGAAATGTATGAACTATGCCAAAAAAAGTGAAAGAAATTTGGTTTGATTTTTTCGTACTTTTCAGATTTTCTTAGTTTTCATTTAAGGTCCGTGGTCAGGAAAAAAGACAGATTTTTGAAAAATTTAAAAATCTGTCAATTATTGTCCAAATTATTTTTATTTCACATCTAGACATGTGAAATGTATGAACTATGGAAAAAAAAGGGGAAAAAAATTGGTCTGATTTTTTCGTACTTTTCAGATTTTTTTAATTTCCGCGGTCAGGATGAGAGAAAGTTTTTTTTTTACAAATTTCAAAATCTGTCAATTATTGTCCAAATTATATTTATATTTCACATCTAGACATGTGAAATGTATGAACTATGCCAAAAAAAGTGAAAGAAATTTGGTTTGATTTTTTCGTACTTTTCAGATTTTCTTAGTTTTCATTTAAGGTCCGTGGTCAGGAAAAAAGACAGATTTTTGAAAAATTTAAAAATCTGTCAATTATTGTCCAAATTATTTTTATTTCACATCTAGACATGTGAAATGTATGAACTATGGCAAAAAAAGTGAAAAAAAAATTGGTCTGATTTTTTCGTACTTTTCCGATTTTTTTAATTTTCGTGTTCAGGATGAGAGAAAGTTTTTTTTTTTACAAATTTCAAAATCTGTCAATTATTGTCCAAATTATATTTATATTTCACATCTAGACATGTGAAATGTATGAACTATGCCAAAAAAAGTGAAAGAAATTTGGTTTGATTTTTTCGTACTTTTCAGATTTTCTTAGTTTTCATTTAAGGTCCGTGGTCAGGAAAAAAGACAGATTTTTGAAAAATTTCAAAATCTGTCAATTATTGTCAAAATTATTTTTATTTCACATCTAGACATGTGAAATGTATGAACTATGGCAAAAAAGGGGAAAAAAAATTGGTTTGATTTTTTCGTACTTTTCAGATTTTCTTAGTTTTCATTTAAGGTCCGTGGTCAGGAAAAAAGACAGATTTTTGAAAAATTTAAAAATCTGTCAATTATTGTCCAAATTATTTTTATTTCACATCTAGACATGTGAAATGTATGAACTATGGCAAAAAAGTGAAAAAAAAATTGGTTTGATTTTTTCGTACTTTTCAGATTTTCTTAGTTTTCATTTAAGGTCCGTGGTCAGGAAAAAAGACAGATTTTTGAAAAATTTCAAAATCTGTCAATTATTGTCAAAATTATTTTTATTTCACATCTAGACATGTGAAATGTATGAACTATGGCAAAAAAGGGGAAAAAAAATTGGTTTGATTTTTTCGTACTTTTCAGATTTTCTTAGTTTTCATTTAAGGTCCGTGGTCAGGAAAAAAGACAGATTTTTGAAAAATTTAAAAATCTGTCAATTATTGTCCAAATTATTTTTATTTCACATCTAGACATGTGAAATGTATGAACTATGGCAAAAAAGTGAAAAAAAAATTGGTTTGATTTTTTCGTACTTTTCAGATTTTCTTAGTTTTCATTTAAGGTCCGTGGTCAGGAAAAAAGACAGATTTTTGAAAAATTTAAAAATCTGTCAATTATTGTCCAAATTATTTTTATTTCACATCTAGACATGTGAAATATATGAACTATGGAAAAAAAAGGGGAAAAAAATTGGTCTGATTTTTTCGTACTTTTCAGATTTTTTTAATTTCCGCGGTCAGGATGAGAGAAAGTTTTTTTTTTACAAATTTCAAAATCTGTCAATTATTGTCCAAATTATATTTATATTTCACATCTAGACATGTGAAATGTATGAACTATGCCAAAAAAAGTGAAAGAAATTTGGTTTGATTTTTTCGTACTTTTCAGATTTTCTTAGTTTTCATTTAAGGTCCGTGGTCAGGAAAAAAGACAGATTTTTGAAAAATTTCAAAATCTGTCAATTATTGTCCAAATTATATTTATATTTCACATCTAGACATGTGAAATGTATGAACTATGGCAAAAAAGTGAAAAAAAAATTGGTTTGATTTTTTCGTACTTTTCAGATTTTCTTAGTTTTCATTTAAGGTCCGTGGTCAGGAAAAAAGACAGATTTTTGAAAAATTTCAAAATCTGTCAATTATTGTCCAAATTATTTTTATTTCACATCTAGACATGTGAAATGTATGAATTATGGCAAAAAAGTGAAAAAAAAATTGGTTTGATTTTTTCGTACTTTTCAGATTTTCTTAGTTTTCATTTAAGGTCCGTGGTCAGGAAAAAAGACAGATTTTTGAAAAATTTAAAAATCTGTCAATTATTGTCCAAATTATTTTTATTTCACATCTAGACATGTGAAATGTATGAACTATGGAAAAAAAAGGGGAAAAAAATTGGTCTGATTTTTTCGTACTTTTCAGATTTTTTTAATTTCCGCGGTCAGGATGAGAGAAAGTTTTTTTTTTACAAATTTCAAAATCTGTCAATTATTGTCCAAATTATATTTATATTTCACATCTAGACATGTGAAATGTATGAACTATGCCAAAAAAAGTGAAAGAAATTTGGTTTGATTTTTTCGTACTTTTCAGATTTTCTTAGTTTTCATTTAAGGTCCGTGGTCAGGAAAAAAGACAGATTTTTGAAAAATTTCAAAATCTGTCAATTATTGTCCAAATTATATTTATATTTCACATCTAGACATGTGAAATGTATGAACTATGGCAAAAAAGTGAAAAAAAAATTGGTTTGATTTTTTCGTACTTTTCAGATTTTCTTAGTTTTCATTTAAGGTCCGTGGTCAGGAAAAAAGACAGATTTTTGAAAAATTTCAAAATCTGTCAATTATTGTCCAAATTATTTTTATTTCACATCTAGACATGTGAAATGTATGAACTATGGCAAAAAAGTGAAAAAAAAATTGGTTTGATTTTTTCGTACTTTTCAGATTTTCTTAGTTTTCATTTAAGGTCCGTGGTCAGGAAAAAAGACAGATTTTTGAAAAATTTCAAAATCTGTCAATTATTGTCCAAATTATTTTTATTTCACATCTAGACATGTGAAATGTATGAACTATGGCAAAAAAGTGAAAAAAAAATTGGTTTGATTTTTTCGTACTTTTCAGATTTTCTTAGTTTTCATTTAAGGTCCGTGGTCAGGAAAAAAGACAGATTTTTGAAAAATTTAAAAATCTGTCAATTATTGTCAAAATTATTTTTATTTCACATCTAGACATGTGAAATGTATGAACTATGGCAAAAAAGTGGAAAAAAAATTGGTTTGATTTTTTCGTACTTTTCAGATTTTCATAGTTTTCATTTAAGGTCCGTGGTCAGGAAAAAAGACAGATTTTTGAAAAATTTAAAAATCTGTCAATTATTGTCCAAATTATTTTTATTTCACATCTAGACATGTGAAATGTATGAACTATGGAAAAAAAAAGGGGAAAAAAATTGGTCTGATTTTTTCGTACTTTTCAGATTTTTTTAATTTCCGCGGTCAGGATGAGAGAAAGTTTTTTTTTTACAAATTTCAAAATCTGTCAATTATTGTCCAAATTATATTTAGATTTCACATCTAGACATGTGAAATGTATGAACTATGCCAAAAAAAGTGAAAGAAATTTGGTTTGATTTTTTCGTACTTTTCAGATTTTCTTAGTTTTCATTTAAGGTCCGTGGTCAGGAAAAAAGACAGATTTTTGAAAAATTTAAAAATCTGTCAATTATTGTCCAAATTATTTTTATTTCACATCTAGACATGTGAAATGTATGAACTATGGAAAAAAAAGGGGAAAAAAATTGGTCTGATTTTTTCGTACTTTTCAGATTTTTTTAATTTCCGCGGTCAGGATGAGAGAAAGTTTTTTTTTTACAAATTTCAAAATCTGTCAATTATTGTCCAAATTATATTTATATTTCACATCTAGACATGTGAAATGTATGAACTATGCCAAAAAAAGTGAAAGAAATTTGGTTTGATTTTTTCGTACTTTTCAGATTTTCTTAGTTTTCATTTAAGGTCCGTGGTCAGGAAAAAAGACAGATTTTTGAAAAATTTCAAAATCTGTCAATTATTGTCCAAATTATATTTATATTTCACATCTAGACATGTGAAATGTATGAACTATGGCAAAAAAGTGAAAAAAAAATTGGTTTGATTTTTTCGTACTTTTCAGATTTTCTTAGTTTTCATTTAAGGTCCGTGGTCAGGAAAAAAGACAGATTTTTGAAAAATTTAAAAATCTGTCAATTATTGTCCAAATTATTTTTATTTCACATCTAGACATGTGAAATGTATGAACTATGGCAAAAAAGTGAAAAAAAAATTGGTTTGATTTTTTCGTACTTTTCAGATTTTCTTAGTTTTCATTTAAGGTCCGTGGTCAGGAAAAAAGACAGATTTTTGAAAAATTTAAAAATCTGTCAATTATTGTCCAAATTATTTTTATTTCACATCTAGACATGTGAAATGTATGAACTATGGCAAAAAAAGTGAAAAAAAAATTGGTCTGATTTTTTCGTACTTTTCCGATTTTTTTAATTTTCGTGTTCAGGATGAGAGAAAGTTTTTTTTTTTACAAATTTCAAAATCTGTCAATTATTGTCCAAATTATATTTATATTTCACATCTAGACATGTGAAATGTATGAACTATGCCAAAAAAAGTGAAAGAAATTTGGTTTGATTTTTTCGTACTTTTCAGATTTTCTTAGTTTTCATTTAAGGTCCGTGGTCAGGAAAAAAGACAGATTTTTGAAAAATTTCAAAATCTGTCAATTATTGTCAAAATTATTTTTATTTCACATCTAGACATGTGAAATGTATGAACTATGGCAAAAAAGGGGAAAAAAAATTGGTTTGATTTTTTCGTACTTTTCAGATTTTCTTAGTTTTCATTTAAGGTCCGTGGTCAGGAAAAAAGACAGATTTTTGAAAAATTTAAAAATCTGTCAATTATTGTCCAAATTATTTTTATTTCACATCTAGACATGTGAAATGTATGAACTATGGCAAAAAAAGTGAAAAAAAAATTGGTCTGATTTTTTCGTACTTTTCCGATTTTTTTAATTTTCGTGTTCAGGATGAGAGAAAGTTTTTTTTTTTACAAATTTCAAAATCTGTCAATTATTGTCCAAATTATATTTATATTTCACATCTAGACATGTGAAATGTATGAACTATGCCAAAAAAAGTGAAAGAAATTTGGTTTGATTTTTTCGTACTTTTCAGATTTTCTTAGTTTTCATTTAAGGTCCGTGGTCAGGAAAAAAGACAGATTTTTGAAAAATTTCAAAATCTGTCAATTATTGTCAAAATTATTTTTATTTCACATCTAGACATGTGAAATGTATGAACTATGGCAAAAAAGGGGAAAAAAAATTGGTTTGATTTTTTCGTACTTTTCAGATTTTCTTAGTTTTCATTTAAGGTCCGTGGTCAGGAAAAAAGACAGATTTTTGAAAAATTTAAAAATCTGTCAATTATTGTCCAAATTATTTTTATTTCACATCTAGACATGTGAAATGTATGAACTATGGCAAAAAAAGTGAAAAAAAAATTGGTCTGATTTTTTCGTACTTTTCTGATTTTTTTAATTTTCGTGTTCAGGATGAGAGAAAGTTTTTTTTTTTACAAATTTCAAAATCTGTCAATTATTGTCCAAATTATATTTATATTTCACATCTAGACATGTGAAATGTATGAACTATGGCAAAAAAGTGAAAAAAAAATTGGTTTGATTTTTTCGTACTTTTCAGATTTTCTTAGTTTTCATTTAAGGTCCGTGGTCAGGAAAAAAGACAGATTTTTGAAAAATTTCAAAATCTGTCAATTATTGTCAAAATTATTTTTATTTCACATCTAGACATGTGAAATGTATGAACTATGGCAAAAAAGGGGAAAAAAAATTGGTTTGATTTTTTCGTACTTTTCAGATTTTCTTAGTTTTCATTTAAGGTCCGTGTCAGGAAAAAAGACAGATTTTTGAAAAATTTAAAAATCTGTCAATTATTGTCCAAATTATTTTTATTTCACATCTAGACATGTGAAATGTATGAACTATGGCAAAAAAGGGGAAAAAAAATTGGTTTGATTTTTTCGTACTTTTCAGATTTTTTTAATTTTCGTGTTCAGGATGAGAGAAAGTTTTTTTTTACAAAGTTCAAAATCTGTCAGATATTGTCCAAATTATTTTTTATTTCGTGTCGACATGTGAAATGCATGAGCTATGGGAAAAAAAGTGAAAAAAAATTTGGTTTGATTTTTTCGTACTTTTCAGATTTTCTTAGTTTTCATTTAAGGTCCGTGGTCAGGAAAAAAGACAGATTTTTGAAAAATTTAAAAATCTGTCAATTATTGTCCAAATTATTTTTATTTCACATCTAGACATGTGAAATGTATGAACTATGGAAAAAAAAGGGGAAAAAAATTGGTCTGATTTTTTCGTACTTTTCAGATTTTTTTAATTTCCGCGGTCAGGATGAGAGAAAGTTTTTTTTTTACAAATTTCAAAATCTGTCAATTATTGTCCAAATTATATTTATATTTCACATCTAGACATGTGAAATGTATGAACTATGCCAAAAAAAGTGAAAGAAATTTGGTTTGATTTTTTCGTACTTTTCAGATTTTCTTAGTTTTCATTTAAGGTCCGTGGTCAGGAAAAAAGACAGATTTTTGAAAAATTTCAAAATCTGTCAATTATTGTCCAAATTATATTTATATTTCACATCTAGACATGTGAAATGTATGAACTATGGCAAAAAAGTGAAAAAAAAATTGGTTTGATTTTTTCGTACTTTTCAGATTTTCTTAGTTTTCATTTAAGGTCCGTGGTCAGGAAAAAAGACAGATTTTTGAAAAATTTAAAAATCTGTCAATTATTGTCCAAATTATTTTTATTTCACATCTAGACATGTGAAATGTATGAACTATGGCAAAAAAGTGAAAAAAAAATTGGTTTGATTTTTTCGTACTTTTCAGATTTTCTTAGTTTTCATTTAAGGTCCGTGGTCAGGAAAAAAGACAGATTTTTGAAAAATTTCAAAATCTGTCAATTATTGTCCAAATTATTTTTATTTCACATCTAGACATGTGAAATGTATGAACTATGGCAAAAAAGTGAAAAAAAAATTGGTTTGATTTTTTCGTACTTTTCAGATTTTCTTAGTTTTCATTTAAGGTCCGTGGTCAGGAAAAAAGACAGATTTTTGAAAAATTTCAAAATCTGTCAATTATTGTCCAAATTATTTTTATTTCACATCTAGACATGTGAAATGTATGAACTATGGCAAAAAAAGTGAAAAAAAAATTGGTCTGATTTTTTCGTACTTTTCCGATTTTTTTAATTTTCGTGTTCAGGATGAGAGAAAGTTTTTTTTTTTACAAATTTCAAAATCTGTCAATTATTGTCCAAATTATATTTATATTTCACATCTAGACATGTGAAATGTATGAACTATGCCAAAAAAAGTGAAAGAAATTTGGTTTGATTTTTTCGTACTTTTCAGATTTTCTTAGTTTTCATTTAAGGTCCGTGGTCAGGAAAAAAGACAGATTTTTGAAAAATTTCAAAATCTGTCAATTATTGTCAAAATTATTTTTATTTCACATCTAGACATGTGAAATGTATGAACTATGGCAAAAAAGGGGAAAAAAAATTGGTTTGATTTTTTCGTACTTTTCAGATTTTCTTAGTTTTCATTTAAGGTCCGTGGTCAGGAAAAAAGACAGATTTTTGAAAAATTTAAAAATCTGTCAATTATTGTCCAAATTATTTTTATTTCACATCTAGACATGTGAAATGTATGAACTATGGCAAAAAAAGTGAAAAAAAAATTGGTCTGATTTTTTCGTACTTTTCCGATTTTTTTAATTTTCGTGTTCAGGATGAGAGAAAGTTTTTTTTTTTACAAATTTCAAAATCTGTCAATTATTGTCCAAATTATATTTATATTTCACATCTAGACATGTGAAATGTATGAACTATGCCAAAAAAAGTGAAAGAAATTTGGTTTGATTTTTTCGTACTTTTCAGATTTTCTTAGTTTTCATTTAAGGTCCGTGGTCAGGAAAAAAGACAGATTTTTGAAAAATTTCAAAATCTGTCAATTATTGTCAAAATTATTTTTATTTCACATCTAGACATGTGAAATGTATGAACTATGGCAAAAAAGGGGAAAAAAAATTGGTTTGATTTTTTCGTACTTTTCAGATTTTCTTAGTTTTCATTTAAGGTCCGTGGTCAGGAAAAAAGACAGATTTTTGAAAAATTTAAAAATCTGTCAATTATTGTCCAAATTATTTTTATTTCACATCTAGACATGTGAAATGTATGAACTATGGCAAAAAAAGTGAAAAAAAAATTGGTCTGATTTTTTCGTACTTTTCCGATTTTTTTAATTTTCGTGTTCAGGATGAGAGAAAGTTTTTTTTTTTACAAATTTCAAAATCTGTCAATTATTGTCCAAATTATATTTATATTTCACATCTAGACATGTGAAATGTATGAACTATGCCAAAAAAAGTGAAAGAAATTTGGTTTGATTTTTTCGTACTTTTCAGATTTTCTTAGTTTTCATTTAAGGTCCGTGGTCAGGAAAAAAGACAGATTTTTGAAAAATTTCAAAATCTGTCAATTATTGTCAAAATTATTTTTATTTCACATCTAGACATGTGAAATGTATGAACTATGGCAAAAAAGTGAAAAAAAAATTGGTTTGATTTTTTCGTACTTTTCAGATTTTCTTAGTTTTCATTTAAGGTCCGTGGTCAGGAAAAAAGACAGATTTTTGAAAAATTTCAAAATCTGTCAATTATTGTCCAAATTATTTTTATTTCACATCTAGACATGTGAAATGTATGAACTATGGCAAAAAAGTGAAAAAAAAATTGGTTTGATTTTTTCGTACTTTTCAGATTTTCTTAGTTTTCATTTAAGGTCCGTGGTCAGGAAAAAAGACAGATTTTTGAAAAATTTCAAAATCTGTCAATTATTGTCCAAATTATTTTTATTTCACATCTAGACATGTGAAATGTATGAACTATGGCAAAAAAAGTGAAAAAAAAATTGGTCTGATTTTTTCGTACTTTTCCGATTTTTTTAATTTTCGTGTTCAGGATGAGAGAAAGTTTTTTTTTTTACAAATTTCAAAATCTGTCAATTATTGTCCAAATTATATTTATATTTCACATCTAGACATGTGAAATGTATGAACTATGCCAAAAAAAGTGAAAGAAATTTGGTTTGATTTTTTCGTACTTTTCAGATTTTCTTAGTTTTCATTTAAGGTCCGTGGTCAGGAAAAAAGACAGATTTTTGAAAAATTTCAAAATCTGTCAATTATTGTCAAAATTATTTTTATTTCACATCTAGACATGTGAAATGTATGAACTATGGCAAAAAAGGGGAAAAAAAATTGGTTTGATTTTTTCGTACTTTTCAGATTTTCTTAGTTTTCATTTAAGGTCCGTGGTCAGGAAAAAAGACAGATTTTTGAAAAATTTAAAAATCTGTCAATTATTGTCCAAATTATTTTTATTTCACATCTAGACATGTGAAATGTATGAACTATGGCAAAAAAAGTGAAAAAAAAATTGGTCTGATTTTTTCGTACTTTTCCGATTTTTTTAATTTTCGTGTTCAGGATGAGAGAAAGTTTTTTTTTTTACAAATTTCAAAATCTGTCAATTATTGTCCAAATTATATTTATATTTCACATCTAGACATGTGAAATGTATGAACTATGCCAAAAAAAGTGAAAGAAATTTGGTTTGATTTTTTCGTACTTTTCAGATTTTCTTAGTTTTCATTTAAGGTCCGTGGTCAGGAAAAAAGACAGATTTTTGAAAAATTTCAAAATCTGTCAATTATTGTCAAAATTATTTTTATTTCACATCTAGACATGTGAAATGTATGAACTATGGCAAAAAAGGGGAAAAAAAATTGGTTTGATTTTTTCGTACTTTTCAGATTTTCTTAGTTTTCATTTAAGGTCCGTGGTCAGGAAAAAAGACAGATTTTTGAAAAATTTAAAAATCTGTCAATTATTGTCCAAATTATTTTTATTTCACATCTAGACATGTGAAATGTATGAACTATGGCAAAAAAAGTGAAAAAAAAATTGGTCTGATTTTTTCGTACTTTTCCGATTTTTTTAATTTTCGTGTTCAGGATGAGAGAAAGTTTTTTTTTTTACAAATTTCAAAATCTGTCAATTATTGTCCAAATTATATTTATATTTCACATCTAGACATGTGAAATGTATGAACTATGCCAAAAAAAGTGAAAGAAATTTGGTTTGATTTTTTCGTACTTTTCAGATTTTCTTAGTTTTCATTTAAGGTCCGTGGTCAGGAAAAAAGACAGATTTTTGAAAAATTTCAAAATCTGTCAATTATTGTCAAAATTATTTTTATTTCACATCTAGACATGTGAAATGTATGAACTATGGCAAAAAAGGGGAAAAAAAATTGGTTTGATTTTTTCGTACTTTTCAGATTTTCTTAGTTTTCATTTAAGGTCCGTGGTCAGGAAAAAAGACAGATTTTTGAAAAATTTCAAAATCTGTCAATTATTGTCAAAATTATTTTTATTTCACATCTAGACATGTGAAATGTATGAACTATGGCAAAAAAGGGGAAAAAAAATTGGTTTGATTTTTTCGTACTTTTCAGATTTTCTTAGTTTTCATTTAAGGTCCGTGGTCAGGAAAAAAGACAGATTTTTGAAAAATTTAAAAATCTGTCAATTATTGTCCAAATTATTTTTATTTCACATCTAGACATGTGAAATGTATGAACTATGGCAAAAAAAGTGAAAAAAAAATTGGTCTGATTTTTTCGTACTTTTCCGATTTTTTTAATTTTCGTGTTCAGGATGAGAGAAAGTTTTTTTTTTTACAAATTTCAAAATCTGTCAATTATTGTCCAAATTATATTTATATTTCACATCTAGACATGTGAAATGTATGAACTATGCCAAAAAAAGTGAAAGAAATTTGGTTTGATTTTTTCGTACTTTTCAGATTTTCTTAGTTTTCATTTAAGGTCCGTGGTCAGGAAAAAAGACAGATTTTTGAAAAATTTCAAAATCTGTCAATTATTGTCAAAATTATTTTTATTTCACATCTAGACATGTGAAATGTATGAACTATGGCAAAAAAGGGGAAAAAAAATTGGTTTGATTTTTTCGTACTTTTCAGATTTTCTTAGTTTTCATTTAAGGTCCGTGGTCAGGAAAAAAGACAGATTTTTGAAAAATTTAAAAATCTGTCAATTATTGTCCAAATTATTTTTATTTCACATCTAGACATGTGAAATGTATGAACTATGGCAAAAAAAGTGAAAAAAAAATTGGTCTGATTTTTTCGTACTTTTCCGATTTTTTTAATTTTCGTGTTCAGGATGAGAGAAAGTTTTTTTTTTTACAAATTTCAAAATCTGTCAATTATTGTCCAAATTATATTTATATTTCACATCTAGACATGTGAAATGTATGAACTATGCCAAAAAAAGTGAAAGAAATTTGGTTTGATTTTTTCGTACTTTTCAGATTTTCTTAGTTTTCATTTAAGGTCCGTGGTCAGGAAAAAAGACAGATTTTTGAAAAATTTCAAAATCTGTCAATTATTGTCAAAATTATTTTTATTTCACATCTAGACATGTGAAATGTATGAACTATGGCAAAAAAGTGAAAAAAAAATTGGTTTGATTTTTTCGTACTTTTCAGATTTTCTTAGTTTTCATTTAAGGTCCGTGGTCAGGAAAAAAGACAGATTTTTGAAAAATTTCAAAATCTGTCAATTATTGTCCAAATTATTTTTATTTCACATCTAGACATGTGAAATGTATGAACTATGGCAAAAAAGTGAAAAAAAAATTGGTTTGATTTTTTCGTACTTTTCAGATTTTCTTAGTTTTCATTTAAGGTCCGTGGTCAGGAAAAAAGACAGATTTTTGAAAAATTTCAAAATCTGTCAATTATTGTCCAAATTATTTTTATTTCACATCTAGACATGTGAAATGTATGAACTATGGCAAAAAAAGTGAAAAAAAAATTGGTCTGATTTTTTCGTACTTTTCCGATTTTTTTAATTTTCGTGTTCAGGATGAGAGAAAGTTTTTTTTTTTACAAATTTCAAAATCTGTCAATTATTGTCCAAATTATATTTATATTTCACATCTAGACATGTGAAATGTATGAACTATGCCAAAAAAAGTGAAAGAAATTTGGTTTGATTTTTTCGTACTTTTCAGATTTTCTTAGTTTTCATTTAAGGTCCGTGGTCAGGAAAAAAGACAGATTTTTGAAAAATTTCAAAATCTGTCAATTATTGTCAAAATTATTTTTATTTCACATCTAGACATGTGAAATGTATGAACTATGGCAAAAAAGGGGAAAAAAAATTGGTTTGATTTTTTCGTACTTTTCAGATTTTCTTAGTTTTCATTTAAGGTCCGTGGTCAGGAAAAAAGACAGATTTTTGAAAAATTTAAAAATCTGTCAATTATTGTCCAAATTATTTTTATTTCACATCTAGACATGTGAAATGTATGAACTATGGCAAAAAAAGTGAAAAAAAAATTGGTCTGATTTTTTCGTACTTTTCCGATTTTTTTAATTTTCGTGTTCAGGATGAGAGAAAGTTTTTTTTTTTACAAATTTCAAAATCTGTCAATTATTGTCCAAATTATATTTATATTTCACATCTAGACATGTGAAATGTATGAACTATGCCAAAAAAAGTGAAAGAAATTTGGTTTGATTTTTTCGTACTTTTCAGATTTTCTTAGTTTTCATTTAAGGTCCGTGGTCAGGAAAAAAGACAGATTTTTGAAAAATTTCAAAATCTGTCAATTATTGTCAAAATTATTTTTATTTCACATCTAGACATGTGAAATGTATGAACTATGGCAAAAAAGGGGAAAAAAAATTGGTTTGATTTTTTCGTACTTTTCAGATTTTCTTAGTTTTCATTTAAGGTCCGTGGTCAGGAAAAAAGACAGATTTTTGAAAAATTTAAAAATCTGTCAATTATTGTCCAAATTATTTTTATTTCACATCTAGACATGTGAAATGTATGAACTATGGCAAAAAAAGTGAAAAAAAAATTGGTCTGATTTTTTCGTACTTTTCCGATTTTTTTAATTTTCGTGTTCAGGATGAGAGAAAGTTTTTTTTTTTACAAATTTCAAAATCTGTCAATTATTGTCCAAATTATATTTATATTTCACATCTAGACATGTGAAATGTATGAACTATGCCAAAAAAAGTGAAAGAAATTTGGTTTGATTTTTTCGTACTTTTCAGATTTTCTTAGTTTTCATTTAAGGTCCGTGGTCAGGAAAAAAGACAGATTTTTGAAAAATTTCAAAATCTGTCAATTATTGTCAAAATTATTTTTATTTCACATCTAGACATGTGAAATGTATGAACTATGGCAAAAAAGGGGAAAAAAAATTGGTTTGATTTTTTCGTACTTTTCAGATTTTCTTAGTTTTCATTTAAGGTCCGTGGTCAGGAAAAAAGACAGATTTTTGAAAAATTTAAAAATCTGTCAATTATTGTCCAAATTATTTTTATTTCACATCTAGACATGTGAAATGTATGAACTATGGCAAAAAAAGTGAAAAAAAAATTGGTCTGATTTTTTCGTACTTTTCCGATTTTTTTAATTTTCGTGTTCAGGATGAGAGAAAGTTTTTTTTTTTACAAATTTCAAAATCTGTCAATTATTGTCCAAATTATATTTATATTTCACATCTAGACATGTGAAATGTATGAACTATGCCAAAAAAAGTGAAAGAAATTTGGTTTGATTTTTTCGTACTTTTCAGATTTTCTTAGTTTTCATTTAAGGTCCGTGGTCAGGAAAAAAGACAGATTTTTGAAAAATTTCAAAATCTGTCAATTATTGTCAAAATTATTTTTATTTCACATCTAGACATGTGAAATGTATGAACTATGGCAAAAAAAGTGAAAAAAAAATTGGTCTGATTTTTTTCTTACTTTTCAGATTTTTTTAGTTTTCGCGGTTTGGATGAGAGAAAGTTTTTTTTTACAAAGTTCAAAATCTGTCAGATATTGTCCAAATAATTTTTTATTTCGTGTCTAGACATGTGAAATGCATGAGCTATGGGAAAAAAAGTGAAAAAAAATTTGGTTTGATTTTTTCGTACTTTTCAGATTTTCTTAGTTTTCATTTAAGGTCCGTGGTCAGGAAAAAAGACAGATTTTTGAAAAATTTCAAAATCTGTCAATTATTGTCCAAATTATTTTTATTTCACATCTAGACATGTGAAATGTATGAACTATGGCAAAAAAGTGAAAAAAAAATTGGTTTGATTTTTTCGTACTTTTCAGATTTTCTTAGTTTTCATTTAAGGTCCGTGGTCAGGAAAAAAGACAGATTTTTGAAAAATTTCAAAATCTGTCAATTATTGTCCAAATTATTTTTATTTCACATCTAGACATGTGAAATGTATGAACTATGGCAAAAAAAGTGAAAAAAAAATTGGTCTGATTTTTTTCTTACTTTTCAGATTTTTTTAGTTTTCGCGGTTTGGATGAGAGAAAGTTTTTTTTTACAAAGTTCAAAATCTGTCAGATATTGTCCAAATAATTTTTTATTTCGTGTCTAGACATGTGAAATGCATGAGCTATGGGAAAAAAAGTGAAAAAAAAATTGGTTTGATTTTTTCGTACTTTTCAGATTTTCTTAGTTTTCATTTAAGGTCCGTGGTCAGGAAAAAAGACAGATTTTTGAAAAATTTAAAAATCTGTCAATTATTGTCCAAATTATTTTTATTTCACATCTAGACATGTGAAATGTATGAACTATGGCAAAAAAGTGAAAAAAAAATTGGTTTGATTTTTTCGTACTTTTCAGATTTTCTTAGTTTTCATTTAAGGTCCGTGGTCAGGAAAAAAGACAGATTTTTGAAAAATTTCAAAATCTGTCAATTATTGTCCAAATTATTTTTATTTCACATCTAGACATGTGAAATGTATGAACTATGGAAAAAAAAGGGGAAAAAAAATTGGTCTGATTTTTTCGTACTTTTCAGATTTTTTTAATTTCCGCGGTCAGGATGAGAGAAAGTTTTTTTTTTACAAATTTCAAAATCTGTCAATTATTGTCCAAATTATATTTATATTTCACATCTAGACATGTGAAATGTATGAACTATGCCAAAAAAAGTGAAAGAAATTTGGTTTGATTTTTTCGTACTTTTCAGATTTTCTTAGTTTTCATTTAAGGTCCGTGGTCAGGAAAAAAGACAGATTTTTGAAAAATTTCAAAATCTGTCAATTATTGTCCAAATTATTTTTATTTCACATCTAGACATGTGAAATGTATGAACTATGGCAAAAAAGTGAAAAAAAATTGGTTTGATTTTTTCGTACTTTTCAGATTTTCTTAGTTTTCATTTAAGGTCCGTGGTCAGGAAAAAAGACAGATTTTTGAAAAATTTAAAAATCTGTCAATTATTGTCCAAATTATTTTTATTTCACATCTAGACATGTGAAATGTATGAACTATGGCAAAAAAGTGAAAAAAAAATTGGTTTGATTTTTTCGTACTTTTCAGATTTTCTTAGTTTTCATTTAAGGTCCGTGGTCAGGAAAAAAGACAGATTTTTGAAAAATTTCAAAATCTGTCAATTATTGTCCAAATTATTTTTATTTCACATCTAGACATGTGAAATGTATGAACTATGGCAAAAAAAGTGAAAAAAAAATTGGTCTGATTTTTTTCTTACTTTTCAGATTTTTTTAGTTTTCGCGGTCTGGATGAGAGAAAGTTTTTTTTTACAAAGTTCAAAATCTGTCAGATATTGTCCAAATTATTTTTTATTTCGTGTCTAGACATGTGAAATGCATGAGCTATGGGAAAAAAAGTGAAAAAAAATGTGGTTTGATTTTTTCGTACTTTTCAGATTTTCTTAGTTTTCATTTAAGGTCCGTGGTCAGGAAAAAAGACAGATTTTTGAAAAATTTAAAAATCTGTCAATTATTGTCCAAATTATTTTTATTTCACATCTAGACATGTGAAATGTATGAACTATGGCAAAAAAAGTGAAAAAAAAATTGGTCTGATTTTTTCGTACTTTTCCGATTTTTTTAATTTTCGTGTTCAGGATGAGAGAAAGTTTTTTTTTTTACAAATTTCAAAATCTGTCAATTATTGTCCAAATTATATTTATATTTCACATCTAGACATGTGAAATGTATGAACTATGCCAAAAAAAGTGAAAGAAATTTGGTTTGATTTTTTCGTACTTTTCAGATTTTCTTAGTTTTCATTTAAGGTCCGTGGTCAGGAAAAAAGACAGATTTTTGAAAAATTTCAAAATCTGTCAATTATTGTCCAAATTATTTTTATTTCACATCTAGACATGTGAAATGTATGAACTATGGCAAAAAAGTGAAAAAAAAATTGGTTTGATTTTTTCGTACTTTTCAGATTTTCTTAGTTTTCATTTAAGGTCCGTGGTCAGGAAAAAAGACAGATTTTTGAAAAATTTAAAAATCTGTCAATTATTGTCCAAATTATTTTTATTTCACATCTAGACATGTGAAATGTATGAATTATGGCAAAAAAAGTGAAAAAAAAATTGGTCTGATTTTTTCGTACTTTTCCGATTTTTTTAATTTTCGTGTTCAGGATGAGAGAAAGTTTTTTTTTTTACAAATTTCAAAATCTGTCAATTATTGTCCAAATTATATTTATATTTCACATCTAGACATGTGAAATGTATGAACTATGCCAAAAAAAGTGAAAGAAATTTGGTTTGATTTTTTCGTACTTTTCAGATTTTCTTAGTTTTCATTTAAGGTCCGTGGTCAGGAAAAAAGACAGATTTTTGAAAAATTTCAAAATCTGTCAATTATTGTCCAAATTATTTTTATTTCACATCTAGACATGTGAAATGTATGAACTATGGCAAAAAAGTGAAAAAAAAATTGGTTTGATTTTTTCGTACTTTTCAGATTTTCTTAGTTTTCATTTAAGGTCCGTGGTCAGGAAAAAAGACAGATTTTTGAAAAATTTCAAAATCTGTCAATTATTGTCCAAATTATTTTTATTTCACATCTAGACATGTGAAATGTATGAACTATGGAAAAAAAAGGGGAAAAAAAATTGGTCTGATTTTTTCGTACTTTTCAGATTTTTTTAATTTCCGCGGTCAGGATGAGAGAAAGTTTTTTTTTTACAAATTTCAAAATCTGTCAATTATTGTCCAAATTATATTTATATTTCACATCTAGACATGTGAAATGTATGAACTATGCCAAAAAAAGTGAAAGAAATTTGGTTTGATTTTTTCGTACTTTTCAGATTTTCTTAGTTTTCATTTAAGGTCCGTGGTCAGGAAAAAAGACAGATTTTTGAAAAATTTCAAAATCTGTCAATTATTGTCCAAATTATTTTTATTTCACATCTAGACATGTGAAATGTATGAACTATGGCAAAAAAAGTGAAAAAAAAATTGGTCTGATTTTTTCGTACTTTTCCGATTTTTTTAATTTTCGTGTTCAGGATGAGAGAAAGTTTTTTTTTTTACAAATTTCAAAATCTGTCAATTATTGTCCAAATTATATTTATATTTCACATCTAGACATGTGAAATGTATGAACTATGCCAAAAAAAGTGAAAGAAATTTGGTTTGATTTTTTCGTACTTTTCAGATTTTCTTAGTTTTCATTTAAGGTCCGTGGTCAGGAAAAAAGACAGATTTTTGAAAAATTTCAAAATCTGTCAATTATTGTCCAAATTATTTTTATTTCACATCTAGACATGTGAAATGTATGAACTATGGCAAAAAAGTGAAAAAAAAATTGGTTTGATTTTTTCGTACTTTTCAGATTTTCTTAGTTTTCATTTAAGGTCCGTGGTCAGGAAAAAAGACAGATTTTTGAAAAATTTAAAAATCTGTCAATTATTGTCCAAATTATTTTTATTTCACATCTAGACATGTGAAATGTATGAACTATGGCAAAAAAGTGAAAAAAAAATTGGTTTGATTTTTTCGTACTTTTCAGATTTTCTTAGTTTTCATTTAAGGTCCGTGGTCAGGAAAAAAGACAGATTTTTGAAAAATTTAAAAATCTGTCAATTATTGTCCAAATTATTTTTATTTCACATCTAGACATGTGAAATGTATGAACTATGGCAAAAAAAGTGAAAAAAAAATTGGTCTGATTTTTTTCTTACTTTTCAGATTTTTTTAGTTTTCGCGGTCTGGATGAGAGAAAGTTTTTTTTTACAAAGTTCAAAATCTGTCAGATATTGTCCAAATTATTTTTTATTTCGTGTCTAGACATGTGAAATGCATGAGCTATGGGAAAAAAAGTGAAAAAAAATGTGGTTTGATTTTTTCGTACTTTTCAGATTTTCTTAGTTTTCATTTAAGGTCCGTGGTCAGGAAAAAAGACAGATTTTTGAAAAATTTAAAAATCTGTCAATTATTGTCCAAATTATTTTTATTTCACATCTAGACATGTGAAATGTATGAACTATGGCAAAAAAAGTGAAAAAAAAATTGGTCTGATTTTTTCGTACTTTTCCGATTTTTTTAATTTTCGTGTTCAGGATGAGAGAAAGTTTTTTTTTTTACAAATTTCAAAATCTGTCAATTATTGTCCAAATTATATTTATATTTCACATCTAGACATGTGAAATGTATGAACTATGCCAAAAAAAGTGAAAGAAATTTGGTTTGATTTTTTCGTACTTTTCAGATTTTCTTAGTTTTCATTTAAGGTCCGTGGTCAGGAAAAAAGACAGATTTTTGAAAAATTTAAAAATCTGTCAATTATTGTCCAAATTACTTTTATTTCACATCTAGACATGTGAAATGTATGAACTATGGCAAAAAAGTGAAAAAAAAATTGGTTTGATTTTTTCGTACTTTTCAGATTTTCTTAGTTTTCATTTAAGGTCCGTGGTCAGGAAAAAAGACAGATTTTTGAAAAATTTAAAAATCTGTCAATTATTGTCCAAATTATTTTTATTTCACATCTAGACATGTGAAATGTATGAACTATGGAAAAAAAAGGGGAAAAAAAATTGGTCTGATTTTTTCGTACTTTTCAGATTTTTTTAATTTCCGCGGTCAGGATGAGAGAAAGTTTTTTTTTTTACAAATTTCAAAATATGTCAATTATTGTCCAAATTATATTTATATTTCACATCTAGACATGTGAAATGTATGAACTATGGCAAAAAAGGGGAAAAAAAATTGGTTTGATTTTTTCGTACTTTTCAGATTTTCTTAGTTTTCATTTAAGGTCCGTGTCAGGAAAAAAGACAGATTTTTGAAAAATTTAAAAATCTGTAAATTATTGTCCAAATTATTTTTATTTCACATCTAGACATGTGAAATGTATGAACTATGGCAAAAAAGGGGAAAAAAAATTGGTTTGATTTTTTCGTACTTTTCAGATTTTCTTAGTTTTCATTTAAGGTCCGTGTCAGGAAAAAAGACAGATTTTTGAAAAATTTCAAAATCTGTCAATTATTGTCCAAATTATTTTTATTTCACATCTAGACATGTGAAATGTATGAACTATGGAAAAAAAAGGGGAAAAAAAATTGGTCTGATTTTTTCGTACTTTTCAGATTTTTTTAATTTCCGCGGTCAGGATGAGAGAAAGTTTTTTTTTTACAAATTTCAAAATCTGTCAATTATTGTCCAAATTATATTTATATTTCACATCTAGACATGTGAAATGTATGAACTATGCCAAAAAAAGTGAAAGAAATTTGGTTTGATTTTTTCGTACTTTTCAGATTTTCTTAGTTTTCATTTAAGGTCCGTGGTCAGGAAAAAAGACAGATTTTTGAAAAATTTCAAAATCTGTCAATTATTGTCAAAATTATTTTTATTTCACATCTAGACATGTGAAATGTATGAACTATGGCAAAAAAAGTGAAAAAAAAATTGGTCTGATTTTTTCGTACTTTTCCGATTTTTTTAATTTTCGTGTTCAGGATGAGAGAAAGTTTTTTTTTTTACAAATTTCAAAATCTGTCAATTATTGTCCAAATTATATTTATATTTCACATCTAGACATGTGAAATGTATGAACTATGCCAAAAAAAGTGAAAGAAATTTGGTTTGATTTTTTCGTACTTTTCAGATTTTCTTAGTTTTCATTTAAGGTCCGTGGTCAGGAAAAAAGACAGATTTTTGAAAAATTTCAAAATCTGTCAATTATTGTCCAAATTATTTTTATTTCACATCTAGACATGTGAAATGTATGAACTATGGCAAAAAAGTGAAAAAAAAATTGGTTTGATTTTTTCGTACTTTTCAGATTTTCTTAGTTTTCATTTAAGGTCCGTGGTCAGGAAAAAAGACAGATTTTTGAAAAATTTCAAAATCTGTCAATTATTGTCCAAATTATTTTTATTTCACATCTAGACATGTGAAATGTATGAACTATGGCAAAAAAGTGAAAAAAAAAATTGATTTGATTTTTTCGTACTTTTCAGATTTTCTTAGTTTTCATTTAAGGTCCGTGGTCAGGAAAAAAGACAGATTTTTGAAAAATTTCAAAATCTGTCAATTATTGTCAAAATTATTTTTATTTCACATCTAGACATGTGAAATGTATGAACTATGGCAAAAAAGGGGAAAAAAAATTGGTTTGATTTTTTCGTACTTTTCAGATTTTCTTAGTTTTCATTTAAGGTCCGTGGTCAGGAAAAAAGACAGATTTTTGAAAAATTTAAAAATCTGTCAATTATTGTCCAAATTATTTTTATTTCACATCTAGACATGTGAAATGTATGAACTATGGCAAAAAAAGTGAAAAAAAAATTGGTCTGATTTTTTTCTTACTTTTCAGATTTTTTTAGTTTTCGCGGTCTGGATGAGAGAAAGTTTTTTTTTACAAAGTTCAAAATCTGTCAGATATTGTCCAAATTATTTTTTATTTCGTGTCTAGACATGTGAAATGCATGAGCTATGGGAAAAAAAGTGAAAAAAAATTTGGTTTGATTTTTTCGTACTTTTCAGATTTTCTTAGTTTTCATTTAAGGTCCGTGGTCAGGAAAAAAGACAGATTTTTGAAAAATTTAAAAATCTGTCAATTATTGTCCAAATTATTTTTATTTCACATCTAGACATGTGAAATGTATGAACTATGGCAAAAAAAGTGAAAAAAAAATTGGTCTGATTTTTTCGTACTTTTCAGATTTTTTTAATTTCCGCGGTCAGGATGAGAGAAAGTTTTTTTTTTTACAAATTTCAAAATCTGTCAATTATTGTCCAAATTATATTTATATTTCACATCTAGACATGTGAAATGTATGAACTATGGCAAAAAAGGGGAAAAAAAATTGGTTTGATTTTTTCGTACTTTTCAGATTTTCTTAGTTTTCATTTAAGGTCCGTGTCAGGAAAAAAGACAGATTTTTGAAAAATTTCAAAATCTGTCAATTATTGTCCAAATTATTTTTATTTCACATCTAGACATGTGAAATGTATGAACTATGGAAAAAAAAGGGGAAAAAAAATTGGTCTGATTTTTTCGTACTTTTCAGATTTTTTTAATTTCCGCGGTCAGGATGAGAGAAAGTTTTTTTTTTACAAATTTCAAAATCTGTCAATTATTGTCCAAATTATATTTATATTTCACATCTAGACATGTGAAATGTATGAACTATGCCAAAAAAAGTGAAAGAAATTTGGTTTGATTTTTTCGTACTTTTCAGATTTTCTTAGTTTTCATTTAAGGTCCGTGGTCAGGAAAAAAGACAGATTTTTGAAAAATTTAAAAATCTGTCAATTATTGTCAAAATTATTTTTATTTCACATCTAGACATGTGAAATGTATGAACTATGGCAAAAAAAGTGAAAAAAAAATTGGTCTGATTTTTTTCTTACTTTTCAGATTTTTTTAGTTTTCGCGGTCTGGATGAGAGAAAGTTTTTTTTTACAAAGTTCAAAATCTGTCAGATATTGTCCAAATAATTTTTTATTTCGTGTCTAGACATGTGAAATGCATGAGCTATGGGAAAAAAAGTGAAAAAAAATTTGGTTTGATTTTTTCGTACTTTTCAGATTTTCTTAGTTTTCATTTAAGGTCCGTGGTCAGGAAAAAAGACAGATTTTTGAAAAATTTTAAAATCTGTCAATTATTGTCCAAATTATTTTTATTTCACATCTAGACATGTGAAATGTATGAACTATGGAAAAAAAAGGGGAAAAAAAATTGGTCTGATTTTTTCGTACTTTTCAGATTTTTTTAATTTCCGCGGTCAGGATGAGAGAAAGTTTTTTTTTTTACAAATTTCAAAATCTGTCAATTATTGTCCAAATTATATTTATATTTCACATCTAGACATGTGAAATGTATGAACTATGCCAAAACAAGTGAAAGAAATTTGGTTTGATTTTTTCGTACTTTTCAGATTTTCTTAGTTTTCATTTAAGGTCCGTGGTCAGGAAAAAAGACAGATTTTTGAAAAATTTCAAAATCTGTCAATTATTGTCAAAATTATTTTTATTTCACATCTAGACATGTGAAATGTATGAACTATGGCAAAAAAAGTGAAAAAAAAATTGGTCTGATTTTTTTCTTACTTTTCAGATTTTTTTAGTTTTCGCGGTCTGGATGAGAGAAAGTTTTTTTTTACAAAGTTCAAAATCTGTCAGATATTGTCCAAATAATTTTTTATTTCGTGTCTAGACATGTGAAATGCATGAGCTATGGGAAAAAAAGTGAAAAAAAATTTGGTTTGATTTTTTCGTACTTTTCAGATTTTCTTAGTTTTCATTTAAGGTCCGTGGTCAGAAAAAAGACAGATTTTTGAAAAATTTCAAAATCTGTCAATTATTGTCCAAATTATTTTTATTTCACATCTAGACATGTGAAATGTATGAACTATGGCAAAAAAGTGAAAAAAAAATTGGTTTGATTTTTTCGTACTTTTCAGATTTTCTTAGTTTTCATTTAAGGTCCGTGGTCAGGAAAAAAGACAGATTTTTGAAAAATTTAAAAATCTGTCAATTATTGTCCAAATTATTTTTATTTCACATCTAGACATGTGAAATGTATGAACTATGGCAAAAAAGTGAAAAAAAAATTGGTTTGATTTTTTCGTACTTTTCAGATTTTTTTTAATTTTCGTGTTCAGGATGAGAGAAAGTTTTTTTTTTTACAAATTTCAAAATCTGTCAATTATTGTCCAAATTATATTTATATTTCACATCTAGACATGTGAAATGTATGAACTATGCCAAAAAAAGTGAAAGAAATTTGGTTTGATTTTTTCGTACTTTTCAGATTTTCTTAGTTTTCATTTAAGGTCCGTGGTCAGGAAAAAAGACAGATTTTTGAAAAATTTAAAAATCTGTCAATTATTGTCCAAATTATTTTTATTTCACATCTAGACATGTGAAATGTATGAACTATGGCAAAAAAGGGGAAAAAAAATTGGTTTGATTTTTTCGTACTTTTCAGATTTTCTTAGTTTTCATTTAAGGTCCGTGTCAGGAAAAAAGACAGATTTTTGAAAAATTTCAAAATCTGTCAATTATTGTCCAAATTATTTTTATTTCACATCTAGACATGTGAAATGTATGAACTATGGAAAAAAAAGGGGAAAAAAAATTGGTCTGATTTTTTCGTACTTTTCAGATTTTTTTAATTTCCGCGGTCAGGATGAGAGAAAGTTTTTTTTTTACAAATTTCAAAATCTGTCAATTATTGTCCAAATTATATTTATATTTCACATCTAGACATGTGAAATGTATGAACTATGCCAAAAAAAGTGAAAGAAATTTGGTTTGATTTTTTCGTACTTTTCAGATTTTCTTAGTTTTCATTTAAGGTCCGTGGTCAGGAAAAAAGACAGATTTTTGAAAAATTTCAAAATCTGTCAATTATTGTCAAAATTATTTTTATTTCACATCTAGACATGTGAAATGTATGAACTATGGCAAAAAAAGTGAAAAAAAAATTGGTCTGATTTTTTTCTTACTTTTCAGATTTTTTTAGTTTTCGCGGTCTGGATGAGAGAAAGTTTTTTTTTACAAAGTTCAAAATCTGTCAGATATTGTCCAAATAATTTTTTATTTCGTGTCTAGACATGTGAAATGCATGAGCTATGGGAAAAAAAGTGAAAAAAAATTTGGTTTGATTTTTTCGTACTTTTCAGATTTTCTTAGTTTTCATTTAAGGTCCGTGGTCAGGAAAAAAGACAGATTTTTGAAAAATTTCAAAATCTGTCAATTATTGTCCAAATTATTTTTATTTCACATCTAGACATGTGAAATGTATGAACTATGGCAAAAAAGTGAAAAAAAAATTGGTTTGATTTTTTCGTACTTTTCAGATTTTTTTTAATTTTCGTGTTCAGGATGAGAGAAAGTTTTTTTTTTTACAAATTTCAAAATCTGTCAATAATTGTCCAAATTATATTTATATTTCACATCTAGACATGTGAAATGTATGAACTATGCCAAAAAAAGTGAAAGAAATTTGGTTTGATTTTTTCGTACTTTTCAGATTTTCTTAGTTTTCATTTAAGGTCCGTGTCAGGAAAAAAGACAGATTTTTGAAAAATTTCAAAATCTGTCAATTATTGTCCAAATTATTTTTATTTCACATCTAGACATGTGAAATGTATGAACTATGGAAAAAAAAGGGGAAAAAAAATTGGTCTGATTTTTTCGTACTTTTCAGATTTTTTTAATTTCCGCGGTCAGGATGAGAGAAAGTTTTTTTTTTACAAATTTCAAAATCTGTCAATTATTGTCCAAATTATATTTATATTTCACATCTAGACATGTGAAATGTATGAACTATGCCAAAAAAAGTGAAAGAAATTTGGTTTGATTTTTTCGTACTTTTCAGATTTTCTTAGTTTTCATTTAAGGTCCGTGGTCAGGAAAAAAGACAGATTTTTGAAAAATTTCAAAATCTGTCAATTATTGTCAAAATTATTTTTATTTCACATCTAGACATGTGAAATGTATGAACTATGGCAAAAAAAGTGAAAAAAAAATTGGTCTGATTTTTTTCTTACTTTTCAGATTTTTTTAGTTTTCGCGGTCTGGATGAGAGAAAGTTTTTTTTTACAAAGTTCAAAATCTGTCAGATATTGTCCAAATAATTTTTTATTTCGTGTCTAGACATGTGAAATGCATGAGCTATGGGAAAAAAAGTGAAAAAAAATTTGGTTTGATTTTTTCGTACTTTTCAGATTTTCTTAGTTTTCATTTAAGGTCCGTGGTCAGGAAAAAAGACAGATTTTTGAAAAATTTCAAAATCTGTCAATTATTGTCCAAATTATTTTTATTTCACATCTAGACATGTGAAATGTATGAACTATGGCAAAAAAGTGAAAAAAAAATTGGTTTGATTTTTTCGTACTTTTCAGATTTTTTTTAATTTTCGTGTTCAGGATGAGAGAAAGTTTTTTTTTTTACAAATTTCAAAATCTGTCAATAATTGTCCAAATTATATTTATATTTCACATCTAGACATGTGAAATGTATGAACTATGCCAAAAAAAGTGAAAGAAATTTGGTTTGATTTTTTCGTACTTTTCAGATTTTCTTAGTTTTCATTTAAGGTCCGTGTCAGGAAAAAAGACAGATTTTTGAAAAATTTCAAAATCTGTCAATTATTGTCCAAATTATTTTTATTTCACATCTAGACATGTGAAATGTATGAACTATGGAAAAAAAAGGGGAAAAAAAATTGGTCTGATTTTTTCGTACTTTTCAGATTTTTTTAATTTCCGCGGTCAGGATGAGAGAAAGTTTTTTTTTTACAAATTTCAAAATCTGTCAATTATTGTCCAAATTATATTTATATTTCACATCTAGACATGTGAAATGTATGAACTATGCCAAAAAAAGTGAAAGAAATTTGGTTTGATTTTTTCGTACTTTTCAGATTTTCTTAGTTTTCATTTAAGGTCCGTGGTCAGGAAAAAAGACAGATTTTTGAAAAATTTCAAAATCTGTCAATTATTGCCAAAATTATTTTTATTTCACATCTAGACATGTGAAATGTATGAACTATGGCAAAAAAAGTGAAAAAAAAATTGGTCTGATTTTTTTCTTACTTTTCAGATTTTTTTAGTTTTCGCGGTCTGGATGAGAGAAAGTTTTTTTTTACAAAGTTCAAAATCTGTCAGATATTGTCCAAATAATTTTTTATTTCGTGTCTAGACATGTGAAATGCATGAGCTATGGGAAAAAAAGTGAAAAAAAATTTGGTTTGATTTTTTCGTACTTTTCAGATTTTCTTAGTTTTCATTTAAGGTCCGTGGTCAGGAAAAAAGACAGATTTTTGAAAAATTTCAAAATCTGTCAATTATTGTCAAAATTATTTTTATTTCACATCTAGACATGTGAAATGTATGAACTATGGCAAAAAAAGTGAAAAAAAAATTGGTCTGATTTTTTTCTTACTTTTCAGATTTTTTTAGTTTTCGCGGTCTGGATGAGAGAAAGTTTTTTTTTACAAAGTTCAAAATCTGTCAGATATTGTCCAAATTATTTTTTATTTCACATCTAGACATGTGAAATGTATGAACTATGGCAAAAAAGGGGGAAAAAAATTGGTTTGATTTTTTCGTACTTTTCAGATTTTCTTAGTTTTCATTTAAGGTCCGTGGTCAGGAAAAAAGACAGATTTTTGAAAAATTTAAAAATCTGTCAATTATTGTCCAAATTATTTTTATTTCACATCTAGACATGTGAAATGTATGAACTATGGCAAAAAAAGTGAAAAAAAAATTGGTCTGATTTTTTTCTTACTTTTCAGATTTTTTTAGTTTTCGCGGTCTGGATGAGAGAAAGTTTTTTTTTACAAAGTTCAAAATCTGTCAGATATTGTCCAAATAATTTTTTATTTCGTGTCTAGACATGTGAAATGCATGAGCTATGGGAAAAAAAGTGAAAAAAAATTTGGTTTGATTTTTTCGTACTTTTCAGATTTTCTTAGTTTTCATTTAAGGTCCGTGGTCAGGAAAAAAGACAGATTTTTGAAAAATTTCAAAATCTGTCAATTATTGTCCAAATTATTTTTATTTCACATCTAGACATGTGAAATGTATGAACTATGGCAAAAAAGTGAAAAAAAAATTGGTTTGATTTTTTCGTACTTTTCAGATTTTCTTAGTTTTCATTTAAGGTCCGTGGTCAGGAAAAAAGACAGATTTTTGAAAAATTTCAAAATCTGTCAATTATTGTCCAAATTATTTTTATTTCACATCTAGACATGTGAAATGTATGAACTATGGCAAAAAAGTGAAAAAAAAATTGGTTTGATTTTTTCGTACTTTTCAGATTTTCTTAGTTTTCATTTAAGGTCCGTGGTCAGGAAAAAAGACAGATTTTTGAAAAATTTCAAAATCTGTCAATTATTGTCCAAATTATTTTTATTTCACATCTAGACATGTGAAATGTATGAACTATGGCAAAAAAGTGAAAAAAAAATTGGTTTGATTTTTTCGTACTTTTCAGATTTTTTTAATTTTCGTGTTCAGGATGAGAGAAAGTTTTTTTTTTTACAAATTTCAAAATCTGTCAATTATTGTCCAAATTATATTTATATTTCACATCTAGACATGTGAAATGTATGAACTATGCCAAAAAAAGTGAAAGAAATTTGGTTTGATTTTTTCGTACTTTTCAGATTTTCTTAGTTTTCATTTAAGGTCCGTGGTCAGGAAAAAAGACAGATTTTTGAAAAATTTAAAAATCTGTCAATTATTGTCCAAATTATTTTTGTTTCACATCTAGACATGTGAAATGTATGAACTATGGCAAAAAAGGGGAAAAAAAATTGGTTTGATTTTTTCGTACTTTTCAGATTTTCTTAGTTTTCATTTAAGGTCCTTGGTCAGGAAAAAAGACAGATTTTTGAAAAATTTAAAAATCTGTCAATTATTGTCCAAATTATTTTTATTTCACATCTAGACATGTGAAATGTATGAACTATGGAAAAAAAAGGGGAAAAAAAATTGGTCTGATTTTTTCGTACTTTTCAGATTTTTTTAATTTCCGCGGTCAGGATGAGAGAAAGTTTTTTTTTTACAAATTTCAAAATCTGTCAATTATTGTCCAAATTATATTTATATTTCACATCTAGACATGTGAAATGTATGAACTATGCCAAAAAAAGTGAAAGAAATTTGGTTTGATTTTTTCGTACTTTTCAGATTTTCTTAGTTTTCATTTAAGGTCCGTGGTCAGGAAAAAAGACAGATTTTTGAAAAATTTCAAAATCTGTCAATTATTGTCCAAATTATTTTTATTTCACATCTAGACATGTGAAATGTATGAACTATGGCAAAAAAAGTGAAAAAAAAATTGGTCTGATTTTTTCGTACTTTTCCGATTTTTTTAATTTTCGTGTTCAGGATGAGAGAAAGTTTTTTTTTTTACAAATTTCAAAATCTGTCAATTATTGTCCAAATTATTTTTATTTCACATCTAGACATGTGAAATGTATGAACTATGGCAAAAAAAGTGAAAAAAAAATTGGTCTGATTTTTTCGTACTTTTCCGATTTTTTTAATTTTCGTGTTCAGGATGAGAGAAAGTTTTTTTTTTTACAAATTTCAAAATCTGTCAATTATTGTCCAAATTATATTTATATTTCACATCTAGACATGTGAAATGTATGAACTATGCCAAAAAAAGTGAAAGAAATTTGGTTTGATTTTTTCGTACTTTTCAGATTTTCTTAGTTTTCATTTAAGGTCCGTGGTCAGGAAAAAAGACAGATTTTTGAAAAATTTCAAAATCTGTCAATTATTGTCCAAATTATTTTTATTTCACATCTAGACATGTGAAATGTATGAACTATGGCAAAAAAGTGAAAAAAAAATTGGTTTGATTTTTTCGTACTTTTCAGATTTTCTTAGTTTTCATTTAAGGTCCGTGGTCAGGAAAAAAGACAGATTTTTGAAAAATTTCAAAATCTGTCAATTATTGTCCAAATTATTTTTATTTCACATCTAGACATGTGAAATGTATGAACTATGGCAAAAAAGTGAAAAAAAAATTGGTTTGATTTTTTCGTACTTTTCAGATTTTCTTAGTTTTCATTTAAGGTCCGTGGTCAGGAAAAAAGACAGATTTTTGAAAAATTTCAAAATCTGTCAATTATTGTCAAAATTATTTTTATTTCACATCTAGACATGTGAAATGTATGAACTATGGCAAAAAAGGGGAAAAAAAATTGGTTTGATTTTTTCGTACTTTTCAGATTTTCTTAGTTTTCATTTAAGGTCCGTGGTCAGGAAAAAAGACAGATTTTTGAAAAATTTAAAAATCTGTCAATTATTGTCCAAATTATTTTTATTTCACATCTAGACATGTGAAATGTATGAACTATGGCAAAAAAAGTGAAAAAAAAATTGGTCTGATTTTTTTCTTACTTTTCAGATTTTTTTAGTTTTCGCGGTCTGGATGAGAGAAAGTTTTTTTTTACAAAGTTCAAAATCTGTCAGATATTGTCCAAATTATTTTTTATTTCGTGTCTAGACATGTGAAATGCATGAGCTATGGGAAAAAAAGTGAAAAAAAATTTGGTTTGATTTTTTCGTACTTTTCAGATTTTCTTAGTTTTCATTTAAGGTCCGTGGTCAGGAAAAAAGACAGATTTTTGAAAAATTTAAAAATCTGTCAATTATTGTCCAAATTATTTTTATTTCACATCTAGACATGTGAAATGTATGAACTATGGCAAAAAAGTGAAAAAAAAATTGATTTGATTTTTTCGTACTTTTCAGATTTTCTTAGTTTTCATTTAAGGTCCGTGGTCAGGAAAAAAGACAGATTTTTGAAAAATTTCAAAATCTGTCAATTATTGTCAAAATTATTTTTATTTCACATCTAGACATGTGAAATGTATGAACTATGGCAAAAAAGGGGAAAAAAAATTGGTTTGATTTTTTCGTACTTTTCAGATTTTCTTAGTTTTCATTTAAGGTCCGTGGTCAGGAAAAAAGACAGATTTTTGAAAAATTTCAAAATCTGTCAATTATTGTCAAAATTATTTTTATTTCACATCTAGACATGTGAAATGCATGAGCTATGGGAAAAAAAGTGAAAAAAAATTTGGTTTGATTTTTTCGTACTTTTCAGATTTTCTTAGTTTTCATTTAAGGTCCGTGGTCAGGAAAAAAGACAGATTTTTGAAAAATTTAAAAATCTGTCAATTATTGTCCAAATTATTTTTATTTCACATCTAGACATGTGAAATGTATGAACTATGGCAAAAAAAGTGAAAAAAAAATTGGTTTGATTTTTTCGTACTTTTCAGATTTTCTTAGTTTTCATTTAAGGTCCGTGGTCAGGAAAAAAGACAGATTTTTGAAAAATTTCAAAATCTGTCAATTATTGTCCAAATTATTTTTATTTCACATCTAGACATGTGAAATGTATGAACTATGGCAAAAAAGTGAAAAAAAAATTGATTTGATTTTTTCGTACTTTTCAGATTTTCTTAGTTTTCATTTAAGGTCCGTGGTCAGGAAAAAAGACAGATTTTTGAAAAATTTCAAAATCTGTCAATTATTGTCAAAATTATTTTTATTTCACATCTAGACATGTGAAATGTATGAACTATGGCAAAAAAGGGGAAAAAAAATTGGTTTGATTTTTTCGTACTTTTCAGATTTTCTTAGTTTTCATTTAAGGTCCGTGGTCAGGAAAAAAGACAGATTTTTGAAAAATTTAAAAATCTGTCAATTATTGTCCAAATTATTTTTATTTCACATCTAGACATGTGAAATGTATGAACTATGGCAAAAAAAGTGAAAAAAAAATTGGTCTGATTTTTTTCTTACTTTTCAGATTTTTTTAGTTTTCGCGGTCTGGATGAGAGAAAGTTTTTTTTTACAAAGTTCAAAATCTGTCAGATATTGTCCAAATTATTTTTTATTTCGTGTCTAGACATGTGAAATGCATGAGCTATGGGAAAAAAAGTGAAAAAAAATTTGGTTTGATTTTTTCGTACTTTTCAGATTTTCTTAGTTTTCATTTAAGGTCCGTGGTCAGGAAAAAAGACAGATTTTTGAAAAATTTAAAAATCTGTCAATTATTGTCCAAATTATTTTTATTTCACATCTAGACATGTGAAATGTATGAACTATGGCAAAAAAGTGAAAAAAAAATTGATTTGATTTTTTCGTACTTTTCAGATTTTCTTAGTTTTCATTTAAGGTCCGTGGTCAGGAAAAAAGACAGATTTTTGAAAAATTTCAAAATCTGTCAATTATTGTCAAAATTATTTTTATTTCACATCTAGACATGTGAAATGCATGAGCTATGGGAAAAAAAGTGAAAAAAAATTTGGTTTGATTTTTTCGTACTTTTCAGATTTTCTTAGTTTTCATTTAAGGTCCGTGGTCAGGAAAAAAGACAGATTTTTGAAAAATTTAAAAATCTGTCAATTATTGTCCAAATTATTTTTATTTCACATCTAGACATGTGAAATGTATGAACTATGGCAAAAAAAGTGGAAAAAAAATTGGTCTGATTTTTTCGTACTTTTCCGATTTTTTTAATTTTCGTGTTCACGATGAGAGAAAGTTTTTTTTTTTCCAAATTTCAAAATCTGTCAATTATTGTCCAAATTATATTTATATTTCACATCTAGACATGTGAAATGTATGAACTATGCCAAAAAAAGTGAAAGAAATTTGGTTTGATTTTTTCGTACTTTTCAGATTTTCTTAGTTTTCATTTAAGGTCCGTGGTCAGGAAAAAAGACAGATTTTTGAAAAATTTCAAAATCTGTCAATTATTGTCCAAATTATTTTTATTTCACATCTAGACATGTGAAATGTATGAACTATGGCAAAAAAGTGAAAAAAAAATTGGTTTGATTTTTTCGTACTTTTCAGATTTTCTTAGTTTTCATTTAAGGTCCGTGGTCAGGAAAAAAGACAGATTTTTGAAAAATTTCAAAATCTGTCAATTATTGTCCAAATTATATTTATATTTCACATCTAGACATGTGAAATGTATGAACTATGGCAAAAAAGTGAAAAAAAAATTGGTTTGATTTTTTCGTACTTTTCAGATTTTCTTAGTTTTCATTTAAGGTCCGTGGTCAGGAAAAAAGACAGATTTTTGAAAAATTTAAAAGTCTGTCAATTATTGTCCAAATTATTTTTATTTCACATCTAGACATGTGAAATGTATGAACTATGGCAAAAAAAGTGAAAAAAAAATTGGTCTGATTTTTTTCTTACTTTTCAGATTTTTTTAGTTTTCGCGGTCTGGATGAGAGAAAGTTTTTTTTTGCAAAGTTCAAAATCTGTCAGATATTGTCCAAATTATTTTTTATTTCGTGTCTAGACATGTGAAATGCATGAGCTATGGGAGAAAAAGTGAAAAAAAATTTGGTTTGATTTTTTCGTACTTTTCAGATTTTCTTAGTTTTCATTTAAGGTCCGTGGTCAGGAAAAAAGACAGATTTTTGAAAAATTTCAAAATATGTCGATTATTGTCCAAATTATTTTTATTTCACATCTAGACATGTGAAATGTATGAACTATGGCAAAAAAGTGAAAAAAAAATTGGTCTGATTTTTTTCGTACTTTTCAGATTTTCTTAGTTTTCATTTAAGGTCCGTGGTCAGGAAAAAAGACAGATTTTTGAAAAATTTCAAAATCTGTCAATTATTGTCCAAATTATTTTTATTTCACATCTAGACATGTGAAATGTATGAACTATGGCAAAAAAGTGAAAAAAAAATTGGTCTGATTTTTTCGTACTTTTCAGATTTTTTTAATTTTCGTGGTCAGGATGAGAGAAAGTTTTTTTTTTTTAAATTTAAAAATCTGTCAGATGTTTTCCAAATTATTTTTTATTTCATTTCTAGACATTTGAAATGCATGAACTGAAATCTCATTGGCCCCTGACTGGCCCCTGTACCGTCAATCATCAATAAGTGTCAAACTTGTTGAGAACGACGATCAGAGATGCAATTTCCAAACAACTGGTGGCAGTAATGCACCTATGAAGCCTGAAAGCTAAAGCACACAGTGAATTGTTTACTGTGTGCTTTAACTGTGAACTGTGAAGGAAAGAATACATTTGGCTAATGTGAAGAAAGGATATATTTGAAAGGATATATTTGGCTAACGAAAGTATCAGCTAGAATTCTAACATGAATGGCAGCCTTTCATCCTCCACAAAAGTTTCTTGGTGAGTCACAAATCTCTATGTTGGTTATCATCATTATGTTAAAGGGCCGTTATTTGTTGCTATCCCAATATGTTAAGTTTTTCAATTAAATTACGAAGCAGCAGCAAGCTTGCAGTGAACTGTTATCTGACTTAGGCAGTGAACTGTTAACATTAACTTAACGTTAGGTTAACCCTCTATACCCCGTAACGGCCGTCGACGGCCGTTCTGTATTGTCCTGTAACGGCCGCGGCCGGCCGCAATTCTTAAAGAGACATATGCTACAGTATAACCTTCATACATGAAATAATACAGCGTTAGTGGATAAATAAACACCAGACTTTTATTTTGACACACTTAAATGGCTAGGTCGCTATTGACATTTCTCCGGTATTTTTGAGTTTAGCCTGTTGACTGACCGGCTGAGGACTTACTGTGCCTCTGGAGTTATGGCTTCTAACAAGCGTCCGCGTCTTTTCTCATTAGATGAGATGGTATTGATGTGCATCCACCATGTTTTGATGTAAGTGACGATCATATTGATGTAAGAAAATGACAAAATAAAAACATGAAAGTGTAATAAATTTAACGTTAGCATCCTCCCGTTTGTCATGACTGACTTAGCTGCCTCTCTGGCATAAAAAAAATCGTATGGCTGTCACTGTGAAAGTCAGTTTGAGTTTAGTAGCACCAGCAAAATATAGGCATAATTCAATGATGGGTCATGGCCTAATTAACAATAAAGTTTATGATAAACCCATGCCAGGTTTATTTGCAGTTATATCTTAACACATAACATTAACATTACCCCTTTCTGGCATGTACAGTAAAGCTAACATTATCGTTATCCCACTTACAGATAGTTATTGCAAACTACTACTTATGTATGTCTCTCTAAATGAGTTTTTGTTGACTAATTTTAACAGTTTACAGTCCCTGTTGTTGGTGACATGCTTATCAAATGAGTCACGATTTCATGCGCTATGCTTCATGGCCTACGATAGTTCATATCCTCATCATTTTTTAGCTGTAAGGCTCACTGTCCAGCTAAATCCCAAATAAGTGCAAGATATGCCAGTCTATTTCAATGAAATCAGTACTCATATAGTATCTTGTTTCCCAGCTTCTAATACAGAAATATGTGAACCATATTTATAACTTTTTGTTAGTGAAAAACTTTGAGACTGTAAGTGAGTAGGCCTATGGCCGTCTATGGGAAACATGAATATATAATTTTTAATGGATCATATATCATTTTAAAGAGCAATTTCTAATCTTTAAACTGAAAGAAACTTACAATTGACACTTTTCATTAGATTTTTAGTTATTCTTGGTTATTTGAAATGTTTCTCAAAATGCCCTTTTCTCTTAGAATTCCCAGGAATCTGGGGCATTGTTGTAGAATTCCACTGGGGTATAGAGGGTTAAGTTGAAGTTTGATTGTTATTCATTGTTAGCATGCTGATAGATTTTATGTAAGGTAATGTATGAAGTGTTTAAAATGGTGTTATAGACGACATGCTGAATACAAGCATGGATTTTGTGACACGCATTTGTGTTTCACCTACAGACTGGGATGGCGCAGGAGCTGGCGACTTCAACCCACAGTCTTCAGAACCACCAGTCACCAAGCATAGCTGCTCCTAATGGTATGATGCTATTTCCTATAGCATATTTTGTCATTCATTTTAGAAACGCCAGGTTGACAGTGGGTTATGAAAGTTAATAACAATTAAGTTTCTCAAACGTGTTTCATTTTCTTCTCTCCAGACATTTCCCATTCTAGAGCAGATGGTTCTGTGCAACCTTTGCTAAACTGGTATTCTGCAAGATGCAGCACGGAAATAGGAAGAGGCCACTCAATGACTTATGATACAAAGACTTCAAATGGTAGGAATATTCCATCTTTAGTGTTTTAGTGTCCCCTTCCGTAATTTTTTCTCTTTCAAATGACCCATTTGTTAGTCTTCAAATTAGAATCAGGCTTTTCTAACTGGAAACAAGACGGTGGCTTCAAAGACCATTCCAAATCAAACCATTGTAAAAATAGTTGTTGAAAAAATTGTGTAAATATGATGTAGTTGTTGCTCATGCTTATGTGTGTGGACTGTGCGTGTGTGTTTGTTTTAATGTAACATCGTGCCAATCATGTGTTGTGAACTTGCCGCTGGAGCAAGATTGGTGTCGTGAAGCCTTGCGCACGCACATTTCTGCCAAATAGGATGCCCGATGAGTGCCCAAAAAGCGTTGCAATTTGGCCGTTGAGTGGAGGGACTTGCCTAAAAGGACTTTGGGTATACTTCGTATAGTCCTGCATATCATGTAGACTACGTGCCTCATTTGCTCAGCCGTTGCCAAGCTCAGTGATGAGCTCTCAGTCTGGAAGAGCACATTCTCAGCCATGTTTTTGCAATCCCACACATAAGAATATTCTTAGAACCAATACTGGAGTGTACTTGCTTATATTGTTCATGCACTGATTGGTAATGGAATAGAGAATTACTTTTCTGTTTAATAGGAACATACTGGGCAAAACACTCTTTACCTTCCTCATTCTGACCTAGACAGATTTGAACTGGCTCAACATAGTTGAAGCTGTTCTTGAAAACTGTTTTCTAACTTAACTCTAACTTTTCATAACTTAAAATGGTTGGCAGATACCTCAGACTTATTTGCTGGTTTACTGTGTCTATTTCTCGATGATTTGTACAATATCTAAGCAAGAAAAGCAATGAGGATGCATTTGAACCACTAGGATCTGGAAAGAAATAAGATACTTGTGGTGTATCTAACGCTTGCAGATTTAATGCCACATTGTAAAAATACAATGCAGTCCAGCACTGATCAAATGCAACTTGTTCTTCTCTGAGCACGATTTTAAGTATTTTGGTCAAGACTTGGTTATGAGCACCCTCGTCAATGACCTTAAAGATCTTGAGCTCAATGGTTCAAGGGAACTCTGTGTGCCATTGCAGGTGACAATCTGGGCTCACATAGCATAGAAGGCTTTGTGGAGAACTTCAGCAGGAGTTCACACTTCTGCAGATATTGTGATAGCAGAGAAGCGTTCCATGCAGATCCTCTTATCCAGGTCACAAAACGCACAGTGCAGTCATACAGTCAAACAATGAGCAGTGAAGGGCAGTGTACATCTTGTGGAGGTGTTTGACTCTGTGTTTAATACGCTCAAATACTTCCATGTATGTCAGTCAGGGTTGCCTCCATGTCTTGGCCACGATCTTTTTGAAGGCTAAAATGTTTAGCTATCTTGAGTTATTCGACGAATAAATCAGTTCAAATAGGGATGCTAATGACAAACCGTGTGAGGTTAATCCAGAGGGTGGGAAACTTGGGGGACATGCTGTGCAGAATTAGTATTTTCTGAGAATGTTGCCTGTTTTGATCGGAGACAAAGTACAAAATCCAGGTGACAACCAAAGTATGGCAATTGGTTTTGCAACCAAGAGAAGTTGTGGCCCTCAGTTGTGCAACTGCAATTTTAAATGGCCAGATAGCATACCTAAGAGTTCTGATTGATGAATCTAAACCTTTCCGAATCTAAACCTTTCCTGACAACCGACTAAAGTCATTATCCTGACCGCATTGTCCAATTTGGGCCACTTATTCGCCTATGGACTTTAAGATTTGAGAGCAAATACACATATTTTAAGCAGTGTTTGAGAAAATTTGGCAACTTTAAGAATCCATGTTCTACTCTTGCAGAGAGACATCAGGCCTTTCTGAGTGCTGGTACCTTCATGTGTTTCTGTGGAGAGCGGCACATAGTTTTTCTCAGATGACTACAATGATGTAATCAGAGAGGCAGTTGCACATCATAATTTTGAGTCCACAAATACTCTGATAGTCCAATGAAGTGACTTTGAAGGGGAAAGAACATGCTCATTGTGATTGATGATGATGAGGGGCTTGTTACTGGAAAAATCAAGGTGGTTCCTTTTCATAAGGATTCAGCAGTATATTTTATTGCTGAAAAGTATCATTACCTTTTCATATTCAAGCCAATCAAGAAACAGTGAGCCAAGCAACAGACTTTCTACGATACTGAAAACATGGCCAGAAACATTCCAAGTCTTTTGGGAAGAAATGCCACAGAAAGTTCGTTCTGCAATTGCAAGAATGGCAAGAGACCTAAACCAGATGGAGGGTGCAGGTGGAGCAAAAAGAGAAGAAGTTAAAAATCTAATGGAGCTCACATTCTCTCTACAACGTTGCCATGTAAATTGCACTTCCACCTCCAGACATTGAAGATGTGAAAAGAAAATAGCCTTTTCTTTTCACGCCAAGATATATATACGCCCATTTTGAGCTGCTCACAGGCATCAATGTGCTTCGTAGCTTGGAACTCAGTATGGAGGAATGTGGAAGAGCCATCAGAGATTACTTCAGGGGTACAAAAGGGTTCATGCTACGTTTTAGACATATGCAGTAGAAAGACCTGTATAAATGGTTACCCTTTAAATTTGGAATGCCAAATCTATTTAGCATTTTGACTGTAGCTACTTCACCATTTGCTTCTAGGTTACTCTCACCTACCTGTAGTGTGTTTATATCTTTTCTTCTTTAAAATCTTATTATGGTAGGCATGATGTATTTGTTCCCTACAGATGTCTGCTACTGCAGCTGACGTTGAGACAACTCTCAGTCTTCTTGCAAGTCCTCACCTGATACTGCCTGGTATACATACATTTCATTTATATTCATTGATAGGCACTATATATATCATATTGGCCATTTATCTCGAGTTTACAAACGTTTTCACAAGGTAACATGCATTCCCATGCTATGACTTGAAGGCCGTGAGGGCCGTGTAATCTCTGACGGCATCACACCAACATTTGCAACGGGACTTGCAGCTGTGTTTGCAATCTACTACATATTCAACCTATCAAGATGAGGCAGCCTGCATTCTTGAATAAATTCAGAAGTAAACCCCTTTTATTCCTTGTCATTATTATATGGATATATCCAAATTAATGTGTTTGTATTTTTTGCATAAAATGGTATAATTGACAGCAGTGGCGGTTCTAGGATTTTTCTGAGACAGGGGTGACAAAGGGGCCACATCATACACTGAGGGGCTAAGAACCCGTCAACATCCATACACAGAACATCCCTTGTTCAGTAAGGGTTCACGACACCAATCTTGCTCCAGCGGCAAGTTCGAAACACATGATTGGCACGATGTCTTCACATCACACCACATGATTGGCTCAATGTATTCACATTGTCGAAGTTTTGCCGAGGAAGGGGTGGGATATCTGTAGACAACGGCCATATTGGCGTTACAAACTAGCCCCATGCATTCTATGGAGGATTTTTTGAGTGCTGTGTCTCCTCATTAGAAAGTCTCTTGTATACCCACTTAAAAAGCATCACCATCTCAGTATACCCACTTCAAACAGACAAGGATAGGTATTAATATTTGGGTTTGATCACAGTTTACCCACTACAGCTAACTAGACTACATAACAGCAGTAAGGTGCATACATTTCACCAGTCTTACCTTGTTCAAACACTTGAATGATAAATGCTAAAATAAAAAGCCAATACAATTCTTAACAATTTTCCCATTTATTTATAATTTGCATTGAAAGCACAATATAAAACTAAAATATATTAGACACTTCAGTGGAAATACATTTTTAAACAGAAATCATACATCATCATACACACATTTTTCGTTCAATTAAACAAGTTTTACTTTAACTCTTTCCCCTTTTGTTGATAAGAGAAAACACTTTCACTGCCAGTTTGCGTACATTAAAACAAACACACACGGAGACACACACATAGCATGAGGAACAACTACATCATATTTACACAATTCTTTCAACGACTATTTTTACAATGGTTTGATTTGGAATGGTCTTTGAAGCCACCGTCTTGCTTCCAGTTAGAAAAGCCTGATTCTGATTTGAAGACTGACGATGGGTCATTTGAAAGTGATACCATTTGAAGTCTTTGTATCAGAAGTCATTGAGTGGCCTCTTCCTATTTCCGTGTTGCATCTTGCGGAATACCAGTTTAGGAGAGGTTGTACAAACGATAAAAACGCTTACCATCGATTCTTCACGTTAGAATTCTAGCTAGCCAAATGTATCCTTTCTTCATATTAGCAGACACATTAGCCAAAAAATGTATTCTTTCCTTTACAGTTCACTGTGTGCTTTAGCTTTCAGGCTTCATAGGTGCATTACTGCCACCAGTTGAAATAATAATAATAATAAGAAGAAATCGGATAGCAGTAGAGTGCATTTACACTGTCATAAGAATAAGAGGACTTCGAAGAAGGCTAGTAATAACTAGAAAATGTAATTCCAGTGAATTACCATTGCATGTAAATCGTGAACTAGTCTTGTGGAAATCTGGAATCTGATTCTTCCATCACCCGTCAACTGTGTTAATGAAATTAAATCAATCAATTGTCGTGATTAGAACATTACAACGCTGTACTTCACCCCAACGATATAACTATAGCAAATAAGGAAGAGCAGAGAGATCTCCACGAAGTTTTACGTTCATGTACGCTTAGGGTGCTTGGAATAGTGGGCTGCAAGCGAGGTGTACTTGCGCCTTCCCGCAGGCTGTAGCGAGGTGTACTTGCACATTCCACTCATTTTCGAAGGCACCGTGCGTAAATCCAGCCTTTACGAATCAACATAAGGCTACATCACCTGATAATTTGGTCTGCCTAAACATAACAAATATGCACTAAGGCAAAAGGCATTTGTGCGGTATACATAATTAAAAACTGACTTTAACGGTTGTGAAACACTTTGATATGTCAAACGTGCAGACGTTTTGCAATAATATAAATAAGTAATAACATTATTTTTATAATATTACTGTTTCCATTACAGCTTTATAAACTGTCAAATGGTTTGGGACAACAAAATGCGCATTCTCAATGTAACGAGATGGCCCGGCAGTGTGAATGATGCACATATTTTCAACAGCAGCCTATGAACCACACCAAGCAAGCGACAAAATAGTCACCACAATTGGTAATCGACTTTTCCCTCAGTCACAAGGCCTTGGAGGACTGTATTAGCATCTTGATCCTGATGCTGCTGATCTAGCAGGCAGGGGTTGTATTTCGCAAAGCCATTATTGCTTAAGTGGTAACCATTTCCGTTGACTGAATATAAGGGAATTTACCTTATATGTTCCCTATAGTACCACTTACAACCACGTTTTTCCTCCATTGTACTACAACTGGAAAGCTTATTCACATGCCAGGTTACGCTTTAACCCTTTCGTGCCCGTGCCGAACATTCCATTTTTGGTGCTGGATGACCTCCTTACACAAAAAAACCTTATTTCTTGAGTATAATACATACCATCAATGGGATATACATACCATTGTAATCAGAAGGGTCAGTTCTATCAAATGATGGTTGGTAATGTTGATATAGTAATGAACAGTCTTTGAAAATCCTCTCCAAATGTATACCGAAATTTGTTAAAATAGAATTTCATTCGCATAAAAATGAATTTTCATCATATTTCTATACGAGATAGAGAAAAATATAGAGTGTATGACATGTTCAGCAAGTTGTGGGCTATTTAACAAAAAAGACTGAATTGTAATACCATTAACCTTTCAAAAGTTATGATAAATTAAGTGATAAGTGTATAAAAATGCAGGAAACGGGATTTAGAATGTTGACAGAATTCGCATTCTCTTTCTCACCAAAAACATAAAAGTATGCATAAAAACTAATAATGAAGTCAGACACAATGGTTTAGATGTATTTGGTCCATAAGAATAAACCATTTATTTGTATTAAAGCAAATGCTACAGTCAACAATAATGATATATAAAAGAAAAACATGTACCTTACCAGTAATACAGGAAGTAAGTATACTGTATATTTATTGAAGATCAATTCAGAAGAGACATACAATACATTTGATTCAACAGATACAACTTCCTTATATAAATTAGTGTAATATGAAAATGATATACATCTATAAAATGTATTATTTATGAAAAGCTAGGAATACAATCAACTTCAACATCATTAGATTACATAGAACAAGCCTGTTGAGAATAAACACATACACACATATAAACACAAACTCACACACACACACACACACACACAGAGGAGGATAGGGAAAGGTGGGGTGGGGAACCTGAAGGTTAAACACAGAGGACCTATGACTCATAACGAAACGCATCCCCTTCTGTAGAATGCCAAATCTGACAGCAATTTTGTTTACCAAAAAAGCAGTCACCTACCGCAAAACTCCAGGCCATACAAGCTACTTTAGTGTTATTATGTATTGTTTTTATAACAAAGCCAACAATTTTTCTTTGGCTCCTGCTGTACAGGAATATGTACTTGTTGAAAAGATGACAGAGTAGTAGTTGGAGCAGCTGAAGGCGAGGCTGAAATTTTGACGGAAATGCCTGCCAGCTGTTGTGATAGATTTTCGCCAAAACCTTTCTGGCTGTAGCTACCAAACCTAGGTTCAACACCAGATTCTGCATTGCAAAACTTGAAATAATAAGAAACTACTGAAACAGCAATGTCAATGGAGAAAAAGTGTACACAATATGTTTTTCTCATTTGGTCAACGCTCCCTGATCCCTTCAGAGACTTGGTTCCCCAGTAGCAATGGATATTAGGGAGGGAGTTCTGTGTAGGTCTTGTCATCCTCCATCTGAAACAACAGTAAAATCATACAAATGTAATACATTTATTAATTAAAAAAATAAAATCACAAAACTACAGATGTGTGCATGTGTGCACATACATACACAAGGAGAGGTAGCCTAAACTATTGAAGCATTCTGAGTAACTCAAAAATATTTAGAAGTATGAAAAGTCATTTTATTACACATGGGTTTAGCTACCCTAAATCTGATTGCCTGGCTGGCATTAAGATAAAGACAGATTACATTTCACCTAGTAACTAACTGCTTAAATGCAATAATGACATTTCTGACATAATATGTGATTTAACATCATGTTTTCTATAAAACTACATATTGAGAAGAGTAGAATATCAAGTCATGCCATCTTAGAAAATGTTGAGACAAGCACGTCTGATGTTTGACATTTAGAAGCAAGGTAAAACAGTTCACTACAAATTGCCTAGCGAGGTACCAACCCGATGAGAGGCAATACGTTAATTAGCACTACATTTCTGACAGAATCCGTGATTTCACATCTTGTTTTCTACAACTACATATTGAGAGGAGTAAAAATATCGCTCAACTTATTTCATGTAAGAGAGCAACTTAGAAACGCGGCGCCCATTGATTTATTCAGCTTTGGTATCCTATACTGACTTGCCAATATAATGCTTACCTAACAAGCAAATTGGTACTAGAAAACAAACTTAGGTTATATACTAACAGGTTTTTAAATGAAATTGTCAAATGAAAATAACTGATATAAAAAGCAAACGAGAATACTGCAAGCAGTTCAGAGTAAAGCAGCTAGCTAAAGTTACATGACGATGCACTTAGCCCCCGCTATGCCATAATGTTGACGCTGATGAGAAAGCATATTACTATCAAATAACATGATTTTATGACTACAAATTAAGATTAACCATAACTAGAAACGATGTAAAATATATATTACCTCAGTTTATCCAGCTGTGTGGTTTCCAGTCGAGGTAAACTCCAACGAAGTGCAGGTGGCATCTAGCGGTCCATGTTAAAATGTACGACTGAAGTGAAAAGTTTTTTTCACCTTCATCTTCAAGTATCCAAAACATTTCGCGCCATAAACCCCTTAACCAATCATATCAAATTGAAGCTTATGTTGTCAGCATTACGGGGAAGATTTCAGAAATAAAATCAGTCATTGGACAGCTTAGATATTAGATGATTGGTCATCGTTAAAATTTTAACGAAATTAGAACGGTCGGGCTTGTAAGGGTTAATGTATGCCAGAATGAAGGCAGAAAGGCCAAGAGTAGAGAGTAGGCCAAGTAGGCCTTTTGTAGCCTATGTAGACAACACAAACGTTATAGCTCAACTTCTGTATGCTGTTTTTCTGTATTCTTCTTTTAACAAGACTTTGGTTGTATGGTCCATTTCGTAAGAGTAACCTATTCATGGCTTTCATGAATTCCATTATAGGAGTATTAATTAAGCACCATACATTCTAATGAAAGACAAACTATGATAGCATACCGTGATAGTGTTTACTTAGGCTACATAAGAAGCAACAGCGTCGAATGAAAACGTAGGATGGCCTATTTGATACACAAACAAGCGGTTTACAACGTTAACAAATGGGTTAAATAAAAACAGGAGCATATTTGTTAGCTTTAACTCAAATGGTAGAAGCTATAACATACAATATAATAAATCAATGCAGTCTGCATTCATAATTCTAGATGCTTGATTTTATACAAAGTGACCTGATGTACTAGAACCAGAGCGTCAATATCTGTACGTTAACGTCTGTAATTACGTTAACTTTCCAGTTAATGCGAGACACGGCAGGTGAAAACATCGTTTTTTCATGCACTGGTCAATTTTAAGATTTTTGGCTAATTTGTTACCATGGCATGTATTTTTTGACACTACAACAACAAAGTCTGATTTACACATTTAGGTGTTTATTTCATTACCTTTTGTCTACTCTACTTTAGGAAAAAATCCTATCTAAAGATAGGAATTTGGCCATTACAGAACCATCCTAACTCAAGAATTTCCTAACTTAGGAATCCTAACTTAGGAAGGCACATCCTAAGTTGCAAAATTTTGCTAATGCAAAATAACTGCCAAAACTGACTGCAACAGTATTGTTGAGCATAGCCTAAGACAAAATGATGAACATGACTGTTAGGGACATCATAGACACACTCTCTTGCATCCTACATAGGCCTAACCCAAGGCCTATTTCTCTGATATTATGGTTTGTCCATCTTGAGCAACCAACTGTAAAAGATTCTTTAGAATACCATCTTTGTAATCTGACATTCTAATCATAGATAAAGGCAGTCTCGTACACATTTTAATCATAGAAACAGGCATGACTGGACGATTGCCAATTTAAAAATCTAACTGTTACAGATAACAGTTAAGATAAGATAGGTCTGAGAAAAGATAGGACACAGCCATGAGTTTAGGAAGTGCTTATATAATAGGAATATATATTATTCCTTTTTTCCTATTTTTTGAAACTTAATTTAAGATAGGATAAGGGCAAAGATATTTTTTCTGTAATGAGGCCCCTGAAATGATCGCACGTGTGATTCAGGGAAAACGAACGTACGCACAAAAAAACGTATTTACACCACCCTTCCAGATGTGCCCATTATAAATCAAAAATGAACGTCAACTTGTGTGCAGCCGGATAGTTTTAGGTCTCCACCTTGTGTTTACACCCCCTCATCAATATCATTAGCATATATTTTAATGAAATCAATGGCCTAAAATATTTAGCTTATGTAAAATTATATATTCCAGCAAAGCTTTGCATCCATGTTCATTGTCCTCTGCTTGCTTCCATTCCTTCTGCTTGCAGTAATGTCAATAATCAACATTTCGTATGTTTGTAAATATATGTATGTTTCGTATGTTTGTAGAAAAAGTAGCCTAGTAGCCTAGTTCGCCGGTCATTTTTCATTCATTCTGCATATCTTTGCTATAATTTTCTTTCAATAATGTTCAATGGCTTAAACATTGTCCTTTATTGTTTGCTTTAGGCTTACATTTATATTTTATCCTACATTATTCTGATCTTGGGCACTGCCGGTCAAAAAAAGCAAACAGGTGCGCGCTCTGCACCTCTTTACACAACTCCGACGCAACACTAAATATGAAGATGCCCTACTTTCAGAGGATAACTTTCGTCCCTTGGTTGTGTAGGCTATATTATGATATAAAAAATATGTATAGTTTACAGTCAAATATTACCTTTCTGTTACGAAGCTGGGAGTAGGCCTATGAGCGCAAAATTAGGATGTAGTGGAGGCTAAACGCGAGTAAACGCAGTTTATTCCACCTCTGAAATTTCAGAAATAGAGTTTAGGCCTTAACCACCTCTTATTAGAGTTTATCCACCTCTCAAAAACGTTTATTCACTTTTAACATTCAAAACTGTATGATCAAATTACTATCCTATATTTCCAATACTGCACAATAACCTCCAACATTATCAAACTGTTCGAATGCCTTTTTGAATGCCTAAACGGGCAATTGGACATTTGATGGTTAATATTAGATTGGTGAGAACACTTAATACTAGATCACCTGTAAGAATTTTGTCAACTCAACGTATGTACTCCCAATCATCCGTAAATTGATCTAAAGTGCATTTTACTCCGGACAATTCCTTGGACCATTCTTAGTATATTGATAACCAACTCCGCTATTAGTTTTAACAGCTAATAGCATAGTTGGTTATCAGAAACTTTTTTTCTAGATATTACGATGTACTTATAGGATGTACTACAAGCTTGATTCATGTGCTTTAATTTATAGGCCAGAATAATGCAGAAATTAGTAGTAGTAGTAGGCCAAGTAAACATAGTCTATGTTATACCTCAAGTTTTGTAGTGTGGCAGACTTTGGGCATACGGTCCTTTTCTTAACAGTATCATATTCATGACTATCATCAGGTTTAAATACATCCTTTCCCACAGGTGTATTTAATCGACCCAGAGCCATAGTATTCGTACCGTCTGGTTAACGTTAACATTAGTTAAAACGCTGCTGAGCACATGCTTAGCTGGGAGCTACGTTAGGTTTGGTTGTGGTTAGCTAACGTTGTCGAAATCTACAGCTAACCAGTCACTTTAAAGTTGACGTTTATTTAAATGGGTTTCCTTACATAATGAATACCGATAGGGTAGCAAAGTGCTAACGTTAACCATTTCCCTAACGTTATAACGCTAGTTTGGCTTACCTAACATTTCACATAACATAATGTTTGACGAGATTAATGAGTCAATACCAAAAACCTGTCTGTAATTAGAAATGTGCTTCTTAAGGAGAGTTTTACGTGCAAATAAAATGGGAATCATGGTAGGCTGGTCAGACCATAAAGTTAAAAAGATTCACAGCTCCAGATTGCAGCGGTTGATCGCTTTCAGCTGCAGGTCATGTCATAATGCAAAAGGTTGCCGCCATGGCGTAATTTATTGCTCTTTTTTTTATCATAAATATCTCAAAAAGTTCGTTTCAAGACAAGCGGTTTCCATCGCATTAGACTTTGATCGGAAAAAGAATAATGAAGAGAAGAACAGAGAAGAACATAATAGTCCATTGCATGAAAATGTACTGTACTATTCTACCTAGGCTTCTTGCATTCTACCTAGGCTTCTTGCATTTTCATTGCATGAAAATGTACTGTACTGTTCTGCTAGCTAGCTGTATAATTCTGAACTGCTTGCAATATTCTCGTTTGCTTTTTATGTCAGTTATTTTCATTTGACAGTTTCATTTAAAAGCATTTTAGATTTCTAAAAGCTTACAGGTTTTTCTAAGCTTTTCTAACCTAAGTTTGTTTTCTAGTACCAATTTGCTTGTTAAGTAAGCATTATATTGGCAAGACAGTATAGGAAACCAAAGCTGAATAAATCAATGGGCGCCGCGTTTCATGTTGCGTTACGTGAAATAAGTTTAGCAATATTTTTACTCCTCTCAATATGTAGTTCTAGAAAATAAGAGGTGAAATCACATATTCTGTCAGAAATGTAATTAACTTATAGCCTTTCCTCGGGTAGTAGTGCAATCTGTAGTGTGAACTATTTTAGCCTGCAAACTTCTAAATGACAAAACATCAGACGTGCTTGTGTCAACATTTTCTAAGATGGCATGACTTGAAATAGATGAAGCACAACTCCTCTCAATATGTAGTTATAGAAAACTGATGTGAAATCAAATATTCTGTCAGAACTGTCATTTTTGCATTTCAGCAGTTTGTTACTAGGAGAAATGTAATCTGTCTTTATCTTGATGCCAGCCAGGCAATCAGATTTCATACTTGGAAATATTTCGAGTATATTCTGAGGATGCTTCAATAGTTTAGGCTACCTCATCTTTTGAGTACATACATACATGCACAAATCTGTAGTTTTGTGATTTTATTTTTCACATTATATATAGGTATTTGTATGATTTTGCTGTTGTTTCAGATGGAGGATGACAAGACCTACCTATACCTCACAAGCCTGAAGAGGTAGCTGACTGCTCATGAGCTTGCGCTCATAATGCTGAAGACAATGAGGGGATGGAGGAAGAATGTATAGATTTATGTGCCGTGCTTAGGATGGTGCAGACTTCTACACACTGTGTGAAATAGAATTATGTTCTTTTTTACTCATGTTTTTTACTCACATTGTTGTCATGTGATTTTACCAACCTGGGGAACTATTGCACAAAACTAGGATAAGGGAATAAGCCGGGATATCTTTGTTATCCTGGCTCAATTTATACGTGATCCAGTTGCACAAAATCAGGATAGGGGGCAGCAGGAAATGTTATGGTATAAGTTACCATGGCGATTTATTCTGTGGAGCTAGCGTGCTCCAGACTAGGCTAAATTCCAGGATCTATTTAATCTCATCCCTTATCTCAGTCAGCAGTCACCACAAACGGAAACCAATTCCACTGCCCACTACACATTGTTATATGTCACTGTCATTATTTAAACGTTTGTGATCATTAATTAACTCTTACATACTCGCCATTCCTGATCTGTCATGCAACGTGATGTCACGGGAGTGCCTAACCATTTCGCGCGTGGTGGTCGCGGCACTAGCTGCAATATTCCCTTAAACAGATGTGTTGCTGTTTGTTGCTGTTGTGAAAATGCTATCGCTACCTACTTCACACCGTAGAAGAAGCAATGAAGACGCTCTAGTTGCCATGGTGAATTAGTGAATCTGTGATCGGTGACGGGGTCTATTTGAGGGAGCCATGAGCGCGGATAGGTTTCACCTGGCTTGATGAATCTGTGTCTGCTCGTCCTGGCTTGCTTGTTGTGCAACCAATTAAGCCTGTAAACTCTTGTTTTGGATTCATTGAGTAACTTATCCCGGATGCCTTAATTCTGCTTTTGTGAAATAGGCACAAGAAGGAATGCTATCTATCACAACAGCCGGCAGGCATTTCCGTTGACAATTTTGCGTCACCTTCAGCTGCTTCAACCATCAAGTACATATTCCTGTACAGCAGGAGCTTGTTATAAAAAAGGTACATAATAAAACTAAAGTAGATTGTATGGCCCTGGAGTGTAACGGTAGGCGAATGTTTTATTGATAAACACATTGCTGTCAGCGGTTGCGTTTAGTAATGAGTCATAGATCATCTGTGTTCAACCTTTAGCTTCCCCACCCCACCTTTCCCTATCCTACTCTGTAAGTGTGTCTGTGTGGGTGTTTTTGAGTTTGAGTATAAGTTTGTGTGTATGTGTTTATTCTCCACAGGCTTGTTCTAAGTATGTAATCCACTTTCAAATGTTTAGAACACATTGAGTTTTGAGTGATGTTGATTCCTAGATTACACTTATACACTTATACATAAATGCATACTTTTATTTTGTTGGTGAAAAAGTGACTTCTGTGAAATTCTGTCAACATTCTAAATCCCGTTTCCTGCATTTTTTTTACAATGATCACTAAAATTATCGTAACTTTTGAAATGTTAATGTTATTCCAATACAGTCTTTTTTGTTAAATAGCCCACAGCTTGCTGAACATGTCTTATAGATATATTTTTCTCTATCTTGTAGAGAAATATGATGAAAATTCATTTTTATGTGAATGAAATATACAGGATATACATTTTTGGAGAGGGTTTTTAAATACTGTTCATATCACTGTAATTACCATATGTATTTTACATCATTTCATAGAACTGATCCTTTTCATTACAATGGTATGTATATCCCATTTTTGGTGTGTATTATATTCAGGAAATAAGGTTTTTTGTGTGGAGGTCATCCAGCAGCAATGGAATGTTCGGCACGGGCACGAAAGGGTTCATTTGTTCTATTGGCTGACAGTACTCTGTTATCCAGTTGATGCCTTGGTGAAATACTGGTCTCTGCCACATACTACCACTGCTTTATTATATAATTATTTCAAGGTTCTTGGGATGTTTTTGCCATGCTATTGTTATGAAATTGCAATGTTTTTATATACTTACTATACTTTTATATAAGGTGGCATAACATTGTGATTACCTTGCAATAACTTAGCAAAACCATTCCAACATCCTTGCAATATGTATATAATAACCTATGGAATAACTTACATGCAAATTACATTTTAACATCATGGCTAAAACAACAGAAGGACATTGAAATGCTGTTGGAATATAATTGAAATAAAAAAAACGTTCCAACAACCTTGAAATCAAAATTGAATTTGTGAACGACCTTGCATATAATTACTAATATAATAGCAACCTTGAAATAAGTATGGAATAATGCAAATAACCTTGCAATATCATTTGTGACATTGCAAAGTCATTTTATACTTATTACAAGGTTGTTGGGATGGTTTTGCCTTGTTAATGCAATGAAATTGTGCAGATAACAATGAAGAATGTATAATTTCATTTCAAACATATGAAAGTGAGCAAAACATATGAAAGTGACAAAATGAAACATATATAATGTTGTGTGGTGGAGTGAGTAGTTTGAACTGATAACAATGGAAATTGAATAATGTTATTTCCTGAAATGCCCCCTACACTAAGGTTAATTATAACTGATTTAAGGTCTTGGAATGATTTTGCTGTGGAAATTGCAGTAAATCGAAAGAGACAATTTCTCACGTTGAGCACATAAATGCGTGTCGTTTATTTACATAGAAAAAAACACTGAAACTAAAATGGCGCTGTCCAGCAACAAAACCGGCATGGGACTACACGTCATAACACATTCATAACATTTAAAGGGACCACGATCCCTGAACAGTTATACTTACACATGAAGTAACTACAGACAGAACAAAGTGCTGTGTTTAATATAAACGGTGTGTAGAACCACACTTAATAACAAAGGTGAATTATGCCGGTCACATTCCCCCAGAATTCACCATATCAGAAGTACAATCAACAGTCAACGGGGAGGTGGGCGTATTAACCGTTCACAACGGATGTGCTGTACCGGAGGTCGATGAGACCCAACTGCGGCAGGTGTCCCGTCATGACACGGGTGTGGGGCATGGCTTGGGAGAGAGGGGAGTAGGGGGTGGGGGCAGAGCTGGAGGCCGTCCGCGTCGTGGGGGCTGGGCCAGGTCAACGGGCCTGGCCACATCCAAGTGAGCCGGTTTGAGGCGGTCAATGGAGAGTCGCTCCGGTTTGCCGCCCATGTCCACCACAAAATGTTTGTCTCCTGCCTCCAAAACACGGTCCTCTGTAGGCATCGTGGCGCATGAAAACATAATCAGCCGTCTGAAGCCCAGTGGGAATGTGCGACTGAGGGAGGCCGTGACGGGAAGTAGGGACAGGTGCGAAAAGCCTCGCATTGTCCAATAGAGTTGACCGCTGGAGAGTAAGCAGACCAAGTAACCGTGGTGCTAGGGACAAAATCCCCTGGGACCCGCAGCGGCTGTAAGTCCTCCTTTGGCGCGGTCCACGGGAGTTTGTCGATCCAGTTGCTGTCTTTGAGGCTGGCACACAGGGTAGCCTTCATTGACCTATGAAAACGTTCACAGAGTCCGTTAGCCTGCGAGTGATATGCAGTCGTGTGGTGGAGTTTCACCCCGAGGCTCTGTGCGACAGCATTCCACAGCTCAGACGTGGAAGCGCCTCGGTCCTGCGCGCCTCGGTCACAGGATATATAGGGGGTGCCGAAACGAGCAACCCAGGTTCCGATAAATGCCCGTGTCATCTCAACAGTCGCCACAGAAGTCAGTGGCACAGCTTCAGGCCAGCGGGTGGTCCTGTCAACCATGGTTAACAGGTATGTGAAACCGTGAGAAGATGGCAGAGGGCCGACCAGATCTACATTCACATGGTCAAAACGTCTCTCTGGAACCGGGAACAACTCTAGCTGTGCTTTAGTGTGACGGTGTACTTTGGCCCGTTGGCACTCAACACAGGTGTTAGTCCAGTCCCTAACGTCCTTCTTGAGGCCGTGCCAGACAAACTTTGCTGCAACCAGTCTCTGTGACGCTTTCGAACCTGGGTGGGAGAGACCATAGATGGCTCTCTGACCACCACAAGGTGCTTGGGCTTACCTTTCTCGTGCAAAGGCTGAGCAGCTCGAGGGATGAAACGGTGGTAAAAATTCACCATGCCCAGGAACACCTGTAGGGATTTGACAGTGAGCGGGCGTGGGAACTTTGTTACTGCCTCCACCTTTGATGGGGACTGCACTGTCCTTAGTGACTCTGTGTCCCAGGAAGTCAACGGTGGAGAGACCAAACTGGCACTTGGCCGGGTTGACAATTAGCCCGTGTTGTCTAAGTCGCTCAAAAAGTGTTCGGAGGTGCGCCAGGTGTTGAGACTTGGACGTGCTCGCTACGAGGATGTCATCCAGGTACACAAAAAGAAAAGGTAGGTCCCGCAAAACAGAGTCCATGAGGCGTTGAAAAGATTGGGCGGCGTTTTTAAGGCATGCGCAGGAACTCAAAAACACCAAACGGCGTGATCACGGCTGTTTTGGGAATGTCCAGTGGGTGGCTGATGATATCCCTGGACAAGGTCCACCTTGGAAAAAATCACCTTATCTGCCAGGTGAGCTGAAAAATCCTGTATGTTCGGGACTGGGTATCGGTCAGGTGTTGTTGCCTCATTAAGCCGCCGGTAGTCGCCACACGGGCGCCAGCCGCCGCCCGGTTTGGGGACGAAGTGTAGGGGTGAAGCCAACGGGCTGTCGGATCGACGGACTATACCCAGGCATTCCATGTTTGCAAATTCAGCCTTTGCAACGGCAAGCTTGGTCGGGTTGAGGCGCCAAGCGCGAGCGTAGACGGGTGGATCAGTAGTGGCGAGATGATGCTCCACACCATTCTCAGCGGATGCAGAGAAAGTGGACTGAGTGAGCGCTGGGAACTCGGCAAGTAGACGGTGGAAGTCATCTGAGGCTGATAGCATGCTAGACAGTCGTATGGAGTCAGTTCCGCTTAGCGTGCACGTATAAGAACAAAATGTGACGGCGTCAATCAAACGGCGGTTCTTAACATCTACCAACAGTCCATGTGCACACAGAAAATTGGCTCCGAGTAGGGGAACGGCAACCTTTGCTGTAACAAAGTCCCAGCCAAACCGCTGTCCTCCGAAACACAATTCAACGTACCTCGTTCCATATGTGCGGATGGGGCTACCATTGGCAGCTTCCATAGGGGGGCCGTGGCTGTCAGTCACCATGTCCAAACAGAATGCAGGCAGGACGCTCTTCTGTGCGTCCGGAGATGCTGTCACGGATGAAAAGCAGCCTGCCTACGCGGCCGACGCTCATGGCCACTACTGAGCGCCGGCCCTAGCATTTCCCGAACCGCCGAAACTACACGGCGAACGACATTTGTTAGCCTTGGGTCCAAACTTGACATGATAAAAACACAAGCCTGAAGACTGTTGGGGGCCAGAAGACTGCTGCCGACGAGAAGTAGTTGCAGCGATGAGTGTCACAGGAGCGATGTGTGCGGGAAAAAGCGCGGCCACACAATGTCCCTGACTTGCCAGGAAGTCAAGTCAAGTCAAGTCAAGTCAGATTTATTTTTAAAGCGCATTTAACATGCACATAGTGCAACCCAAAGCGCTCAGCCACTTCAGCCAGCCTCCGGGTCTGTGCTCACCCAAGAGATCCAGCATGAGATCAGGTGGTTTGCTGTCACCCAGTCCTTGAAGGGAGAAAAGCCTGCTGGCTCTCTCAGCGTCTGACAGTTCAAAAGTTTTCAACAGGTGGGTTTTGAGTGCTATATACTCTGTTGCCGGAGGGTTTTTAAAGGAACCGTATGTAAGAAAAATATTTCAATTAATCATAAAATGGCCCTGATATGTCACTAGACATTAAGAAATCATGTTCATTTCAAATACTTATATCACTGACAACAGTAGTCCAGCCAGGATATTGTCATTTAAAAAGTGAAGTTGCAGCCCTCAACTGTTGTTGATGTTGTGTTTTGTCATGTCATGTTGTGTTTTGAACTGATGCGCCAACTTCCATCTATCTACTAATCACGAAGTCAGTAGTGTTTCACCATCCGCGTGTGCAACCTCGAGTCAGGGGGAGGGGGAGGGGATACACCGCTCTTCAGTATTTTGAAAGTGATTGCAGTACCAGTTTTGGCCACAATCTTACATATGGTTCCTTTAAGGTCCGGGTTCAGGAAAAAAGTGATATTTTAGACAAATTTCGAAATCTGTCAATTATTGTCTAAATTATTTTAATTTCACATCTAGATATGTGAAATGCATTAATTATGGCAACAAAAATGAAAAAAAATTGGTCTGATTTTTTTCTGACTTTTCAGATTTTTTTAATTTTCGCCGTCAGGATGAGAGAAAGTTTTTTTTTTGCAAATTTGAAAATCGGTCAAATATTGTCCAAATTATTTTAATTTCACATCTAGATATGTGAAATGCATTAATTATGGCAACAAAAATGAAAAAAAATTGGTCTGATTTTTTTCTGACTTTTCAGATTTTTTTAATTTTCGCCGTCAGGATGAGAGAAAGTTTTTTTTTTGCAAATTTGAAAATCGGTCAGATATTGTCCAAATTATTTTTTATTTCAGTCGTCCAACCAGGATATTGTCATTTAAAAAGTGAAGTTGCAGCCCTCAACTGTTGTTGATGTTGTGTTTTGTCATGTCATGTTGTGTTTTGAACTGATGCGCCAACTTCCATCTATCTACTAATCACGAAGTCAGTAGTGTTTCACCATCCGCGTGTGCAACCTCGAGTCAGGGGGAGGGGGAGGGGATACATCGCTCTTCAGTATTTTGAAAGTGATTGCAGTACCAGTTTTGGCCACAATCTTACATATGGTTCCTTTAAGGTCCGGGTTCAGGAAAAAAGTGAGATTTTAGACAAATTTCGAAATCTGTCAATTATTGTCCAAATTATTTTAATTTCACATCTAGATATGTGATATGCATTAATTATGGCAACAAAAATGAAAAAAAATTGGTCTGATTTTTTTCGGACTTTTCAGATTTTTTTTGATTTTCGCCGTCAGGATGAGAGAAAGTTTTTTTTTTGCAAATTTGAAAATCGGTCAGATATTGTCCAAATTATTTTTTATTTCAGTCGTCCAACCAGGATATTGTCATTTAAAAAGTGAAGTTGCAGCCCTCAACTGTTGTTGATGTTGTGTTTTGTCATATGTTGTGTTTTGAACTGATGCGCCAACTTCCATCTATCTACTAATCACGAAGTCAGTAGTGTTTCACCATCCGCGTGTGCAACCTCGAGTCAGGGGGAGGGGGAGGGGATACACCGCTCTTCAGTATTTTGAAAGTGATTGCAGTACCAGTTTTGGCCACAATCTTACATATGGTTCCTTTAAGGTCCGGGTTCAGGAAAAAAGTGAGATTTTAGACAAATTTCGAAATCTGTCAATTATTGTCCAAATTATTTTAATTTCACATCTAGATATGTGAAATGCATTAATTATGGCAACAAAAATGAAAAAAAATTGGTCTGATTTTTTTCTGACTTTTCAGATTTTTTTTAATTTTCGCCGTCAGGATGAGGGAAAGTTTTTTTTTTGCAAATTTGAAAATCGGTCAGATATTGTCCAAATTATTTTAATTTCACATCTAGATATGTGAAATGCATTAATTATGGCAACAAAAATGAAAAAAAATTGGTCTGATTTTTTTCTGACTTTTCAGATTTTTTTTGATTTTCGCCGTCAGGATGAGAGAAAGTTTTTTTTTTGCAAATTTGAAAATCGGTCAGATATTGTCCAAATTATTTTTTATTTCAGTCGTCCAACCAGGATATTGTCATTTAAAAAGTGAAGTTGCAGCCCTCAACTGTTGTTGATGTTGTGTTTTGTCATATGTTGTGTTTTGAACTGATGCGACAACTTCCATCTATCTACTAATCACGAAGTCAGTAGTGTTTCACCATCCGCGTGTGCAACCTCGAGTCAGGGGGAGGGGGAGGGGATACACCGCTCTTCAGTATTTTGAAAGTGATTGCAGTACCAGTTTTGGACACAATCTTACATATGGTTCCTTTAAGGTCCGGGTTCAGGAAAAAAGTGAGATTTTAGACAAATTTCGAAATCTGTCAATTATTGTCTAAATTATTTTAATTTCACATCTAGATATGTGAAATGCATTAATTATGGCAACAAAAATGAAAAAAAATTGGTCTGATTTTTTTCTGACTTTTCAGATTTTTTTAATTTTCGCCGTCAGGATGAGAGAAAGTTTTTTTTTTGCAAATTTGAAAATCGGTCAAATATTGTCCAAATTATTTTAATTTCACATCTAGATATGTGAAATGCATTAATTATGGCAACAAAAATGAAAAAAAATTGGTCTGATTTTTTTCTGACTTTTCAGATTTTTTTAATTTTCGCCGTCAGGATGAGAGAAAGTTTTTTTTTTGCAAATTTGAAAATCGGTCAGATATTGTCCAAATTATTTTTTATTTCAGTCGTCCAACCAGGATATTGTCATTTAAAAAGTGAAGTTGCAGCCCTCAACTGTTGTTGATGTTGTGTTTTGTCATGTCATGTTGTGTTTTGAACTGATGCGCCAACTTCCATCTATCTACTAATCACGAAGTCAGTAGTGTTTCACCATCCGCGTGTGCAACCTCGAGTCAGGGGGAGGGGGAGGGGATACATCGCTCTTCAGTATTTTGAAAGTGATTGCAGTACCAGTTTTGGCCACAATCTTACATATGGTTCCTTTAAGGTCCGGGTTCAGGAAAAAAGTGAGATTTTAGACAAATTTCGAAATCTGTCAATTATTGTCCAAATTATTTTAATTTCACATCTAGATATGTGATATGCATTAATTATGGCAACAAAAATGAAAAAAAATTGGTCTGATTTTTTTCGGACTTTTCAGATTTTTTTTGATTTTCGCCGTCAGGATGAGAGAAAGTTTTTTTTTTGCAAATTTGAAAATCGGTCAGATATTGTCCAAATTATTTTTTATTTCAGTCGTCCAACCAGGATATTGTCATTTAAAAAGTGAAGTTGCAGCCCTCAACTGTTGTTGATGTTGTGTTTTGTCATATGTTGTGTTTTGAACTGATGCGCCAACTTCCATCTATCTACTAATCACGAAGTCAGTAGTGTTTCACCATCCGCGTGTGCAACCTCGAGTCAGGGGGAGGGGGAGGGGATACACCGCTCTTCAGTATTTTGAAAGTGATTGCAGTACCAGTTTTGGCCACAATCTTACATATGGTTCCTTTAAGGTCCGGGTTCAGGAAAAAAGTGAGATTTTAGACAAATTTCGAAATCTGTCAATTATTGTCCAAATTATTTTAATTTCACATCTAGATATGTGAAATGCATTAATTATGGCAACAAAAATGAAAAAAAATTGGTCTGATTTTTTTCTGACTTTTCAGATTTTTTTTAATTTTCGCCGTCAGGATGAGGGAAAGTTTTTTTTTTGCAAATTTGAAAATCGGTCAGATATTGTCCAAATTATTTTAATTTCACATCTAGATATGTGAAATGCATTAATTATGGCAACAAAAATGAAAAAAAATTGGTCTGATTTTTTTCTGACTTTTCAGATTTTTTTTGATTTTCGCCGTCAGGATGAGAGAAAGTTTTTTTTTTGCAAATTTGAAAATCGGTCAGATATTGTCCAAATTATTTTTTATTTCAGTCGTCCAACCAGGATATTGTCATTTAAAAAGTGAAGTTGCAGCCCTCAACTGTTGTTGATGTTGTGTTTTGTCATATGTTGTGTTTTGAACTGATGCGACAACTTCCATCTATCTACTAATCACGAAGTCAGTAGTGTTTCACCATCCGCGTGTGCAACCTCGAGTCAGGGGGAGGGGGAGGGGATACACCGCTCTTCAGTATTTTGAAAGTGATTGCAGTACCAGTTTTGGACACAATCTTACATATGGTTCCTTTAAGGTCCGGGTTCAGGAAAAAAGTGAGATTTTAGACAAATTTCGAAATCTGTCATTGTCCAAATTATTTTAATTTCACATCTAGATATGTGAAATGCATTAATTATGGCAACAAAAATGAAAAAAAATTGGTCTGATTTTTTTCTGACTTTTCAGATTTTTTTTAATTTTCGCCGTCAGGATGAGGGAAAGTTTTTTTTTTGCAAATTTGAAAATCGGTCAGATATTGTCCAAATTATTTTAATTTCACATCTAGATATGTGAAATGCATTAATTATGGCAACAAAAATGAAAAAAAATTGGTCTGATTTTTTTCGGACTTTTCAGATTTTTTTTGATTTTCGCTGTCAGGATGAGAGAAAGTTTTTTTTTTGCAAATTTGAAAATCGGTCAGATATTGTACAAATTATTTTTTATTTCAGTCGTCCAACCAGGATATTGTCATTTAAAAAGTGAAGTTGCAGCCCTCAACTGTTGTTGATGTTGTGTTTTGTCATGTCATGTTGTGTTTTGAACTGATGCGCCAACTTCCATCTATCTACTAATCACGAAGTCAGTAGTGTTTCACCATCCGCGTGTGCAACCTCGAGTCAGGGGGAGGGGGAGGGGATACACCGCTCTTCAGTATTTTGAAAGTGATTGCAGTACCAGTTTTGGACACAATCTTACATATGGTTCCTTTAAGGTCCGGGTTCAGGAAAAAAGTGAGATTTTAGACAAATTTCGAAATCTGTCAATTATTGTCCAAATTATTTTAATTTCACATCTAGATATGTGAAATGCATTAATTATGGCAACAAAAATGAAAAAAAATTGGTCCGATTTTTTTCTGACTTTTCAGATTTTTTTTGATTTTCGCTGTCAGGATGAGAGAAAGTTTTTTTTTTGCAAATTTGAAAATCGGTCAGATATTGTCCAAATTATTTTAATTTCACATCTAGATATGTGAAATGCATTAATTATGGCAACAAAAATGAAAAAAAATTGGTCTGATTTTTTTCTGACTTTTCAGATTTTTTTTAATTTTCGCCGTCAGGATGAGGGAAAGTTTTTTTTTTGCAAATTTGAAAATCGGTCAGATATTGTCCAAATTATTTTAATTTCACATCTAGATATGTGAAATGCATTAATTATGGCAACAAAAATGAAAAAAAATTGGTCTGATTTTTTTCGGACTTTTCAGATTTTTTTTGATTTTCGCTGTCAGGATGAGAGAAAGTTTTTTTTTTGCAAATTTGAAAATCGGTCAGATATTGTCCAAATTATTTTTTATTTCAGTCGTCCAACCAGGATATTGTCATTTAAAAAGTGAAGTTGCAGCCCTCAACTGTTGTTGATGTTGTGTTTTGTCATGTCATGTTGTGTTTTGAACTGATGCGCCAACTTCCATCTATCTACTAATCACGAAGTCAGTAGTGTTTCACCATCCGCGTGTGCAACCTCGAGTCAGGGGGAGGGGGAGGGGATACACCGCTCTTCAGTATTTTGAAAGTGATTGCAGTACCAGTTTTGGCCACAATCTTACATATGGTTCCTTTAAGGTCCGGGTTCAGGAAAAAAGTGATATTTTAGACAAATTTCGAAATCTGTCAATTATTGTCTAAATTATTTTAATTTCACATCTAGATATGTGAAATGCATTAATTATGGCAACAAAAATGAAAAAAAATTGGTCTGATTTTTTTCTGACTTTTCAGATTTTTTTAATTTTCGCCGTCAGGATGAGAGAAAGTTTTTTTTTTGCAAATTTGAAAATCGGTCAAATATTGTCCAAATTATTTTAATTTCACATCTAGATATGTGAAATGCATTAATTATGGCAACAAAAATGAAAAAAAATTGGTCTGATTTTTTTCTGACTTTTCAGATTTTTTTAATTTTCGCCGTCAGGATGAGAGAAAGTTTTTTTTTTGCAAATTTGAAAATCGGTCAGATATTGTCCAAATTATTTTTTATTTCAGTCGTCCAACCAGGATATTGTCATTTAAAAAGTGAAGTTGCAGCCCTCAACTGTTGTTGATGTTGTGTTTTGTCATGTCATGTTGTGTTTTGAACTGATGCGCCAACTTCCATCTATCTACTAATCACGAAGTCAGTAGTGTTTCACCATCCGCGTGTGCAACCTCGAGTCAGGGGGAGGGGGAGGGGATACATCGCTCTTCAGTATTTTGAAAGTGATTGCAGTACCAGTTTTGGCCACAATCTTACATATGGTTCCTTTAAGGTCCGGGTTCAGGAAAAAAGTGAGATTTTAGACAAATTTCGAAATCTGTCAATTATTGTCCAAATTATTTTAATTTCACATCTAGATATGTGAAATGCATTAATTATGGCAACAAAAATGAAAAAAAATTGGTCTGATTTTTTTCTGACTTTTCAGATTTTTTTAATTTTCGCCGTCAGGATGAGAGAAAGTTTTTTTTTTGCAAATTTGAAAATCGGTCAAATATTGTCCAAATTATTTTAATTTCACATCTAGATATGTGAAATGCATTAATTATGGCAACAAAAATGAAAAAAAATTGGTCTGATTTTTTTCTGACTTTTCAGATTTTTTTAATTTTCGCCGTCAGGATGAGAGAAAGTTTTTTTTTTGCAAATTTGAAAATCGGTCAGATATTGTCCAAATTATTTTTTATTTCAGTCGTCCAACCAGGATATTGTCATTTAAAAAGTGAAGTTGCAGCCCTCAACTGTTGTTGATGTTGTGTTTTGTCATGTCATGTTGTGTTTTGAACTGATGCGCCAACTTCCATCTATCTACTAATCACGAAGTCAGTAGTGTTTCACCATCCGCGTGTGCAACCTCGAGTCAGGGGGAGGGGGAGGGGATACATCGCTCTTCAGTATTTTGAAAGTGATTGCAGTACCAGTTTTGGCCACAATCTTACATATGGTTCCTTTAAGGTCCGGGTTCAGGAAAAAAGTGAGATTTTAGACAAATTTCGAAATCTGTCAATTATTGTCCAAATTATTTTAATTTCACATCTAGATATGTGATATGCATTAATTATGGCAACAAAAATGAAAAAAAATTGGTCTGATTTTTTTCGGACTTTTCAGATTTTTTTTGATTTTCGCCGTCAGGATGAGAGAAAGTTTTTTTTTTGCAAATTTGAAAATCGGTCAGATATTGTCCAAATTATTTTTTATTTCAGTCGTCCAACCAGGATATTGTCATTTAAAAAGTGAAGTTGCAGCCCTCAACTGTTGTTGATGTTGTGTTTTGTCATATGTTGTGTTTTGAACTGATGCGCCAACTTCCATCTATCTACTAATCACGAAGTCAGTAGTGTTTCACCATCCGCGTGTGCAACCTCGAGTCAGGGGGAGGGGGAGGGGATACACCGCTCTTCAGTATTTTGAAAGTGATTGCAGTACCAGTTTTGGCCACAATCTTACATATGGTTCCTTTAAGGTCCGGGTTCAGGAAAAAAGTGAGATTTTAGACAAATTTCGAAATCTGTCAATTATTGTCCAAATTATTTTAATTTCACATCTAGATATGTGAAATGCATTAATTATGGCAACAAAAATGAAAAAAAATTGGTCTGATTTTTTTCTGACTTTTCAGATTTTTTTTAATTTTCGCCGTCAGGATGAGGGAAAGTTTTTTTTTTGCAAATTTGAAAATCGGTCAGATATTGTCCAAATTATTTTAATTTCACATCTAGATATGTGAAATGCATTAATTATGGCAACAAAAATGAAAAAAAATTGGTCTGATTTTTTTCTGACTTTTCAGATTTTTTTTGATTTTCGCCGTCAGGATGAGAGAAAGTTTTTTTTTTGCAAATTTGAAAATCGGTCAGATATTGTCCAAATTATTTTTTATTTCAGTCGTCCAACCAGGATATTGTCATTTAAAAAGTGAAGTTGCAGCCCTCAACTGTTGTTGATGTTGTGTTTTGTCATATGTTGTGTTTTGAACTGATGCGACAACTTCCATCTATCTACTAATCACGAAGTCAGTAGTGTTTCACCATCCGCGTGTGCAACCTCGAGTCAGGGGGAGGGGGAGGGGATACACCGCTCTTCAGTATTTTGAAAGTGATTGCAGTACCAGTTTTGGACACAATCTTACATATGGTTCCTTTAAGGTCCGGGTTCAGGAAAAAAGTGAGATTTTAGACAAATTTCGAAATCTGTCATTGTCCAAATTATTTTAATTTCACATCTAGATATGTGAAATGCATTAATTATGGCAACAAAAATGAAAAAAAATTGGTCTGATTTTTTTCTGACTTTTCAGATTTTTTTTAATTTTCGCCGTCAGGATGAGGGAAAGTTTTTTTTTTGCAAATTTGAAAATCGGTCAGATATTGTCCAAATTATTTTAATTTCACATCTAGATATGTGAAATGCATTAATTATGGCAACAAAAATGAAAAAAAATTGGTCTGATTTTTTTCGGACTTTTCAGATTTTTTTTGATTTTCGCTGTCAGGATGAGAGAAAGTTTTTTTTTTGCAAATTTGAAAATCGGTCAGATATTGTACAAATTATTTTTTATTTCAGTCGTCCAACCAGGATATTGTCATTTAAAAAGTGAAGTTGCAGCCCTCAACTGTTGTTGATGTTGTGTTTTGTCATGTCATGTTGTGTTTTGAACTGATGCGCCAACTTCCATCTATCTACTAATCACGAAGTCAGTAGTGTTTCACCATCCGCGTGTGCAACCTCGAGTCAGGGGGAGGGGGAGGGGATACACCGCTCTTCAGTATTTTGAAAGTGATTGCAGTACCAGTTTTGGACACAATCTTACATATGGTTCCTTTAAGGTCCGGGTTCAGGAAAAAAGTGAGATTTTAGACAAATTTCGAAATCTGTCAATTATTGTCCAAATTATTTTAATTTCACATCTAGATATGTGAAATGCATTAATTATGGCAACAAAAATGAAAAAAAATTGGTCCGATTTTTTTCTGACTTTTCAGATTTTTTTTGATTTTCGCTGTCAGGATGAGAGAAAGTTTTTTTTTTGCAAATTTGAAAATCGGTCAGATATTGTCCAAATTATTTTAATTTCACATCTAGATATGTGAAATGCATTAATTATGGCAACAAAAATGAAAAAAAATTGGTCTGATTTTTTTCTGACTTTTCAGATTTTTTTTAATTTTCGCCGTCAGGATGAGGGAAAGTTTTTTTTTTGCAAATTTGAAAATCGGTCAGATATTGTCCAAATTATTTTAATTTCACATCTAGATATGTGAAATGCATTAATTATGGCAACAAAAATGAAAAAAAATTGGTCTGATTTTTTTCGGACTTTTCAGATTTTTTTTGATTTTCGCTGTCAGGATGAGAGAAAGTTTTTTTTTTGCAAATTTGAAAATCGGTCAGATATTGTCCAAATTATTTTTTATTTCAGTCGTCCAACCAGGATATTGTCATTTAAAAAGTGAAGTTGCAGCCCTCAACTGTTGTTGATGTTGTGTTTTGTCATGTCATGTTGTGTTTTGAACTGATGCGCCAACTTCCATCTATCTACTAATCACGAAGTCAGTAGTGTTTCACCATCCGCGTGTGCAACCTCGAGTCAGGGGGAGGGGGAGGGGATACACCGCTCTTCAGTATTTTGAAAGTGATTGCAGTACCAGTTTTGGCCACAATCTTACATATGGTTCCTTTAAGGTCCGGGTTCAGGAAAAAAGTGATATTTTAGACAAATTTCGAAATCTGTCAATTATTGTCTAAATTATTTTAATTTCACATCTAGATATGTGAAATGCATTAATTATGGCAACAAAAATGAAAAAAAATTGGTCTGATTTTTTTCTGACTTTTCAGATTTTTTTAATTTTCGCCGTCAGGATGAGAGAAAGTTTTTTTTTTGCAAATTTGAAAATCGGTCAAATATTGTCCAAATTATTTTAATTTCACATCTAGATATGTGAAATGCATTAATTATGGCAACAAAAATGAAAAAAAATTGGTCTGATTTTTTTCTGACTTTTCAGATTTTTTTAATTTTCGCCGTCAGGATGAGAGAAAGTTTTTTTTTTGCAAATTTGAAAATCGGTCAGATATTGTCCAAATTATTTTTTATTTCAGTCGTCCAACCAGGATATTGTCATTTAAAAAGTGAAGTTGCAGCCCTCAACTGTTGTTGATGTTGTGTTTTGTCATGTCATGTTGTGTTTTGAACTGATGCGCCAACTTCCATCTATCTACTAATCACGAAGTCAGTAGTGTTTCACCATCCGCGTGTGCAACCTCGAGTCAGGGGGAGGGGGAGGGGATACACCGCTCTTCAGTATTTTGAAAGTGATTGCAGTACCAGTTTTGGCCACAATCTTACATATGGTTCCTTTAAGGTCCGGGTTCAGGAAAAAAGTGAGATTTTAGACAAATTTCGAAATCTGTCAATTATTGTCCAAATTATTTTAATTTCACATCTAGATATGTGAAATGCATTAATTATGGCAACAAAAATGAAAAAAAATTGGTCTGATTTTTTTCTGACTTTTCAGATTTTTTTTAATTTTCGCCGTCAGGATGAGAGAAAGTTTTTTTTTTCAAAAGGGGGAGTCAGGGGGAGGGGGAGGGGATACACCGCTCTTCAGTATTTTGAAAGTGATTGCAGTACCAGTTTTGGACACAATCTTACATATGGTTCCTTTAAGGTCCGGGTTCAGGAAAAAAGTGAGATTTTAGACAAATTTCGAAATCTGTCAATTATTGTCCAAATTATTTTAATTTCACATCTAGATATGTGAAATGCATTAATTATGGCAACAAAAATGAAAAAAAATTGGTCCGATTTTTTTCGGACTTTTCAGATTTTTTTTAATTTTCGCCGTCAGGATGAGGGAAAGTTTTTTTTTTGCAAATTTGAAAATCGGTCAGATATTGTCCAAATTATTTTAATTTCACATCTAGATATGTGAAATGCATTAATTATGGCAACAAAAATGAAAAAAAATTGGTCTGATTTTTTTCTGACTTTTCAGATTTTTTTTAATTTTCGCCGTCAGGATGAGGGAAAGTTTTTTTTTTGCAAATTTGAAAATCGGTCAGATATTGTCCAAATTATTTTAATTTCACATCTAGATATGTGAAATGCATTAATTATGGCAACAAAAATGAAAAAAAATTGGTCTGATTTTTTTCGGACTTTTCAGATTTTTTTTGATTTTCGCTGTCAGGATGAGAGAAAGTTTTTTTTTTGCAAATTTGAAAATCGGTCAGATATTGTCCAAATTATTTTTTATTTCAGTCGTCCAACCAGGATATTGTCATTTAAAAAGTGAAGTTGCAGCCCTCAACTGTTGTTGATGTTGTGTTTTGTCATGTCATGTTGTGTTTTGAACTGATGCGCCAACTTCCATCTATCTACTAATCACGAAGTCAGTAGTGTTTCACCATCCGCGTGTGCAACCTCGAGTCAGGGGGAGGGGGAGGGGATACACCGCTCTTCAGTATTTTGAAAGTGATTGCAGTACCAGTTTTGGCCACAATCTTACATATGGTTCCTTTAAGGTCCGGGTTCAGGAAAAAAGTGAGATTTTAGACAAATTTCGAAATCTGTCAATTATTGTCCAAATTATTTTAATTTCACATCTAGATATGTGAAATGCATTAATTATGGCAACAAAAATGAAAAAAAATTGGTCTGATTTTTTTCTGACTTTTCAGATTTTTTTTAATTTTCGCCGTCAGGATGAGAGAAAGTTTTTTTTTTGCAAATTTGAAAATCGGTCAGATATTGTCCAAATTATTTTAATTTCACATCTAGATATGTGAAATGCATTAATTATGGCAACAAAAATGAAAAAAAATTGGTCTGATTTTTTTCTGACTTTTCAGATTTTTTTTGATTTTCGCCGTCAGGATGAGAGAAAGTTTTTTTTTTTGCAAATTTGAAAATCGGTCAGATATTGTCCAAATTATTTTTTATTTCAGTCGTCCAACCAGGATATTGTCATTTAAAAAGTGAAGTTGCAGCCCTCAACTGTTGTTGATGTTGTGTTTTGTCATGTCATGTTGTGTTTTGAACTGATGCGCCAACTTCCATCTATCTACTAATCACGAAGTCAGTAGTGTTTCACCATCCGCGTGTGCAACCTCGAGTCAGGGGGAGGGGGAGGGGATACACCGCTCTTCAGTATTTTGAAAGTGATTGCAGTACCAGTTTTGGCCACAATCTTACATATGGTTCCTTTAAGGTCCGGGTTCAGGAAAAAAGTGAGATTTTAGACAAATTTCGAAATCTGTCAATTATTGTCCAAATTATTTTAATTTCACATCTAGATATGTGAAATGCATTAATTATGGCAACAAAAATGAAAAAAAATTGGTCTGATTTTTTTCTGACTTTTCAGATTTTTTTTAATTTTCGCCGTCAGGATGAGAGAAAGTTTTTTTTTTGCAAATTTGAAAATCGGTCAGATATTGTCCAAATTATTTTAATTTCACATCTAGATATGTGAAATGCATTAATTATGGCAACAAAAATGAAAAAAAATTGGTCTGATTTTTTTCGGACTTTTCAGATTTTTTTTGATTTTCGCCGTCAGGATGAGAGAAAGTTTTTTTTTTGCAAATTTGAAAATCGGTCAGATATTGTCCAAATTATTTTTTATTTCAGTCGTCCAACCAGGATATTGTCATTTAAAAAGTGAAGTTGCAGCCCTCAACTGTTGTTGATGTTGTGTTTTGTCATATGTTGTGTTTTGAACTGATGCGCCAACTTCCATCTATCTACTAATCACGAAGTCAGTAGTGTTTCACCATCCGCGTGTGCAACCTCGAGTCAGGGGGAGGGGGAGGGGATACACCGCTCTTCAGTATTTTGAAAGTGATTGCAGTACCAGTTTTGGACACAATCTTACATATGGTTCCTTTAAGGTCCGGGTTCAGGAAAAAAGTGAGATTTTAGACAAATTTCGAAATCTGTCAATTATTGTCCAAATTATTTTAATTTCACATCTAGATATGTGAAATGCATTAATTATGGCAACAAAAATGAAAAAAAATTGGTCTGATTTTTTTCTGACTTTTCAGATTTTTTTTAATTTTCGCCGTCAGGATGAGAGAAAGTTTTTTTTTTCAAAAGGGGGAGTCAGGGGGAGGGGGAGGGGATACACCGCTCTTCAGTATTTTGAAAGTGATTGCAGTACCAGTTTTGGACACAATCTTACATATGGTTCCTTTAAGGTCCGGGTTCAGGAAAAAAGTGAGATTTTAGACAAATTTCGAAATCTGTCAATTATTGTCCAAATTATTTTAATTTCACATCTAGATATGTGAAATGCATTAATTATGGCAACAAAAATGAAAAAAAATTGGTCCGATTTTTTTCGGACTTTTCAGATTTTTTTTAATTTTCGCCGTCAGGATGAGGGAAAGTTTTTTTTTTGCAAATTTGAAAATCGGTCAGATATTGTCCAAATTATTTTAATTTCACATCTAGATATGTGAAATGCATTAATTATGGCAACAAAAATGAAAAAAAATTGGTCTGATTTTTTTCTGACTTTTCAGATTTTTTTTAATTTTCGCCGTCAGGATGAGGGAAAGTTTTTTTTTTGCAAATTTGAAAATCGGTCAGATATTGTCCAAATTATTTTAATTTCACATCTAGATATGTGAAATGCATTAATTATGGCAACAAAAATGAAAAAAAATTGGTCTGATTTTTTTCGGACTTTTCAGATTTTTTTTGATTTTCGCTGTCAGGATGAGAGAAAGTTTTTTTTTTTGCAAATTTGAAAATCGGTCAGATATTGTCCAAATTATTTTTTATTTCAGTCGTCCAACCAGGATATTGTCATTTAAAAAGTGAAGTTGCAGCCCTCAACTGTTGTTGATGTTGTGTTTTGTCATGTCATGTTGTGTTTTGAACTGATGCGCCAACTTCCATCTATCTACTAATCACGAAGTCAGTAGTGTTTCACCATCCGCGTGTGCAACCTCGAGTCAGGGGGAGGGGGAGGGGATACACCGCTCTTCAGTATTTTGAAAGTGATTGCAGTACCAGTTTTGGCCACAATCTTACATATGGTTCCTTTAAGGTCCGGGTTCAGGAAAAAAGTGAGATTTTAGACAAATTTCGAAATCTGTCAATTATTGTCCAAATTATTTTAATTTCACATCTAGATATGTGAAATGCATTAATTATGGCAACAAAAATGAAAAAAAATTGGTCTGATTTTTTTCTGACTTTTCAGATTTTTTTTAATTTTCGCCGTCAGGATGAGAGAAAGTTTTTTTTTTGCAAATTTGAAAATCGGTCAGATATTGTCCAAATTATTTTAATTTCACATCTAGATATGTGAAATGCATTAATTATGGCAACAAAAATGAAAAAAAATTGGTCTGATTTTTTTCTGACTTTTCAGATTTTTTTTGATTTTCGCCGTCAGGATGAGAGAAAGTTTTTTTTTTGCAAATTTGAAAATCGGTCAGATATTGTCCAAATTATTTTTTATTTCAAGTCGTCCAACCAGGATATTGTCATTTAAAAAGTGAAGTTGCAGCCCTCAACTGTTGTTGATGTTGTGTTTTGTCATATGTTGTGTTTTGAACTGATGCGCCAACTTCCATCTATCTACTAATCACGAAGTCAGTAGTGTTTCACCATCCGCGTGTGCAACCTCGAGTCAGGGGGAGGGGGAGGGGATACACCGCTCTTCAGTATTTTGAAAGTGATTGCAGTACCAGTTTTGGACACAATCTTACATATGGTTCCTTTAAGGTCCGGGTTCAGGAAAAAAGTGAGATTTTAGACAAATTTCGAAATCTGTCAATTATTGTCCAAATTATTTTAATTTCACATCTAGATATGTGAAATGCATTAATTATGGCAACAAAAATGAAAAAAAATTGGTCTGATTTTTTTCTGACTTTTCAGATTTTTTTTAATTTTCGCCGTCAGGATGAGGGAAAGTTTTTTTTTTGCAAATTTGAAAATCGGTCAGATATTGTCCAAATTATTTTAATTTCACATCTAGATATGTGAAATGCATTAATTATGGCAACAAAAATGAAAAAAAATTGGTCTGATTTTTTTCGGACTTTTCAGATTTTTTTTGATTTTCGCTGTCAGGATGAGAGAAAGTTTTTTTTTTGCAAATTTGAAAATCGGTCAGATATTGTCCAAATTATTTTTTATTTCAGTCGTCCAACCAGGATATTGTCATTTAAAAAGTGAAGTTGCAGCCCTCAACTGTTGTTGATGTTGTGTTTTGTCATGTCATGTTGTGTTTTGAACTGATGCGCCAACTTCCATCTATCTACTAATCACGAAGTCAGTAGTGTTTCACCATCCGCGTGTGCAACCTCGAGTCAGGGGGAGGGGGAGGGGATACACCGCTCTTCAGTATTTTGAAAGTGATTGCAGTACCAGTTTTGGCCACAATCTTACATATGGTTCCTTTAAGGTCCGGGTTCAGGAAAAAAGTGAGATTTTAGACAAATTTCGAAATCTGTCAATTATTGTCCAAATTATTTTAATTTCACATCTAGATATGTGAAATGCATTAATTATGGCAACAAAAATGAAAAAAAATTGGTCTGATTTTTTTCTGACTTTTCAGATTTTTTTTAATTTTCGCCGTCAGGATGAGAGAAAATTTTTTTTTTGCAAATTTGAAAATCGGTCAGATATTGTCCAAATTATTTTAATTTCACATCTAGATATGTGAAATGCATTAATTATGGCAACAAAAATGAAAAAAAATTGGTCTGATTTTTTTCGGACTTTTCAGATTTTTTTTGATTTTCGCCGTCAGGATGAGAGAAAGTTTTTTTTTTTGCAAATTTGAAAATCGGTCAGATATTGTCCAAATTATTTTTTATTTCAGTCGTCCAACCAGGATATTGTCATTTAAAAAGTGAAGTTGCAGCCCTCAACTGTTGTTGATGTTGTGTTTTGTCATATGTTGTGTTTTGAACTGATGCGCCAACTTCCATCTATCTACTAATCACGAAGTCAGTAGTGTTTCACCATCCGCGTGTGCAACCTCGAGTCAGGGGGAGGGGGAGGGGATACACCGCTCTTCAGTATTTTGAAAGTGATTGCAGTACCAGTTTTGGACACAATCTTACATATGGTTCCTTTAAGGTCCGGGTTCAGGAAAAAAGTGAGATTTTAGACAAATTTCGAAATCTGTCAATTATTGTCCAAATTATTTTAATTTCACATCTAGATATGTGAAATGCATTAATTATGGCAACAAAAATGAAAAAAAATTGGTCTGATTTTTTTCTGACTTTTCAGATTTTTTTTAATTTTCGCCGTCAGGATGAGAGAAAGTTTTTTTTTTCAAAAGGGGGAGTCAGGGGGAGGGGGAGGGGATACACCGCTCTTCAGTATTTTGAAAGTGATTGCAGTACCAGTTTTGGACACAATCTTACATATGGTTCCTTTAAGGTCCGGGTTCAGGAAAAAAGTGAGATTTTAGACAAATTTCGAAATCTGTCAATTATTGTCCAAATTATTTTAATTTCACATCTAGATATGTGAAATGCATTAATTATGGCAACAAAAATGAAAAAAAATTGGTCCGATTTTTTTCGGACTTTTCAGATTTTTTTTAATTTTCGCCGTCAGGATGAGGGAAAGTTTTTTTTTTGCAAATTTGAAAATCGGTCAGATATTGTCCAAATTATTTTAATTTCACATCTAGATATGTGAAATGCATTAATTATGGCAACAAAAATGAAAAAAAATTGGTCTGATTTTTTTCTGACTTTTCAGATTTTTTTTAATTTTCGCCGTCAGGATGAGGGAAAGTTTTTTTTTTGCAAATTTGAAAATCGGTCAGATATTGTCCAAATTATTTTAATTTCACATCTAGATATGTGAAATGCATTAATTATGGCAACAAAAATGAAAAAAAATTGGTCTGATTTTTTTCGGACTTTTCAGATTTTTTTTGATTTTCGCTGTCAGGATGAGAGAAAGTTTTTTTTTTGCAAATTTGAAAATCGGTCAGATATTGTCCAAATTATTTTTTATTTCAGTCGTCCAACCAGGATATTGTCATTTAAAAAGTGAAGTTGCAGCCCTCAACTGTTGTTGATGTTGTGTTTTGTCATGTCATGTTGTGTTTTGAACTGATGCGCCAACTTCCATCTATCTACTAATCACGAAGTCAGTAGTGTTTCACCATCCGCGTGTGCAACCTCGAGTCAGGGGGAGGGGGAGGGGATACACCGCTCTTCAGTATTTTGAAAGTGATTGCAGTACCAGTTTTGGCCACAATCTTACATATGGTTCCTTTAAGGTCCGGGTTCAGGAAAAAAGTGAGATTTTAGACAAATTTCGAAATCTGTCAATTATTGTCCAAATTATTTTAATTTCACATCTAGATATGTGAAATGCATTAATTATGGCAACAAAAATGAAAAAAAATTGGTCTGATTTTTTTCTGACTTTTCAGATTTTTTTTAATTTTCGCCGTCAGGATGAGAGAAAGTTTTTTTTTTGCAAATTTGAAAATCGGTCAGATATTGTCCAAATTATTTTAATTTCACATCTAGATATGTGAAATGCATTAATTATGGCAACAAAAATGAAAAAAAATTGGTCCGATTTTTTTCTGACTTTTCAGATTTTTTTTGATTTTCGCTGTCAGGATGAGAGAAAGTTTTTTTTTTGCAAATTTGAAAATCGGTCAGATATTGTCCAAATTATTTTAATTTCACATCTAGATATGTGAAATGCATTAATTATGGCAACAAAAATGAAAAAAAATTGGTCTGATTTTTTTCTGACTTTTCAGATTTTTTTTAATTTTCGCCGTCAGGATGAGGGAAAGTTTTTTTTTTGCAAATTTGAAAATCGGTCAGATATTGTCCAAATTATTTTAATTTCACATCTAGATATGTGAAATGCATTAATTATGGCAACAAAAATGAAAAAAAATTGGTCTGATTTTTTTCGGACTTTTCAGATTTTTTTTGATTTTCGCTTTCAGGATGAGAGAAAGTTTTTTTTTTGCAAATTTGAAAATCGGTCAGATATTGTCCAAATTATTTTTTATTTCAGTCGTCCAACCAGGATATTGTCATTTAAAAAGTGAAGTTGCAGCCCTCAACTGTTGTTGATGTTGTGTTTTGTCATGTCATGTTGTGTTTTGAACTGATGCGCCAACTTCCATCTATCTACTAATCACGAAGTCAGTAGTGTTTCACCATCCGCGTGTGCAACCTCGAGTCAGGGGGAGGGGGAGGGGATACACCGCTCTTCAGTATTTTGAAAGTGATTGCAGTACCAGTTTTGGCCACAATCTTACATATGGTTCCTTTAAGGTCCGGGTTCAGGAAAAAAGTGAGATTTTAGACAAATTTCGAAATCTGTCAATTATTGTCCAAATTATTTTAATTTCACATCTAGATATGTGAAATGCATTAATTATGGCAACAAAAATGAAAAAAAATTGGTCTGATTTTTTTCTGACTTTTCAGATTTTTTTTAATTTTCGCCGTCAGGATGAGAGAAAGTTTTTTTTTTCAAAAGGGGGAGTCAGGGGGAGGGGGAGGGGATACACCGCTCTTCAGTATTTTGAAAGTGATTGCAGTACCAGTTTTGGACACAATCTTACATATGGTTCCTTTAAGGTCCGGGTTCAGGAAAAAAGTGAGATTTTAGACAAATTTCGAAATCTGTCAATTATTGTCCAAATTATTTTAATTTCACATCTAGATATGTGAAATGCATTAATTATGGCAACAAAAATGAAAAAAAATTGGTCCGATTTTTTTCGGACTTTTCAGATTTTTTTTAATTTTCGCCGTCAGGATGAGGGAAAGTTTTTTTTTTTGCAAATTTGAAAATCGGTCAGATATTGTCCAAATTATTTTAATTTCACATCTAGATATGTGAAATGCATTAATTATGGCAACAAAAATGAAAAAAAATTGGTCTGATTTTTTTCTGACTTTTCAGATTTTTTTTAATTTTCGCCGTCAGGATGAGGGAAAGTTTTTTTTTTGCAAATTTGAAAATCGGTCAGATATTGTCCAAATTATTTTAATTTCACATCTAGATATGTGAAATGCATTAATTATGGCAACAAAAATGAAAAAAAATTGGTCTGATTTTTTTCGGACTTTTCAGATTTTTTTTGATTTTCGCTGTCAGGATGAGAGAAAGTTTTTTTTTTGCAAATTTGAAAATCGGTCAGATATTGTCCAAATTATTTTTTATTTCAGTCGTCCAACCAGGATATTGTCATTTAAAAAGTGAAGTTGCAGCCCTCAACTGTTGTTGATGTTGTGTTTTGTCATGTCATGTTGTGTTTTGAACTGATGCGCCAACTTCCATCTATCTACTAATCACGAAGTCAGTAGTGTTTCACCATCCGCGTGTGCAACCTCGAGTCAGGGGGAGGGGGAGGGGATACACCGCTCTTCAGTATTTTGAAAGTGATTGCAGTACCAGTTTTGGCCACAATCTTACATATGGTTCCTTTAAGGTCCGGGTTCAGGAAAAAAGTGAGATTTTAGACAAATTTCGAAATCTGTCAATTATTGTCCAAATTATTTTAATTTCACATCTAGATATGTGAAATGCATTAATTATGGCAACAAAAATGAAAAAAAATTGGTCTGATTTTTTTCTGACTTTTCAGATTTTTTTTAATTTTCGCCGTCAGGATGAGGGAAAGTTTTTTTTTTGCAAATTTGAAAATCGGTCAGATATTGTCCAAATTATTTTAATTTCACATCTAGATATGTGAAATGCATTAATTATGGCAACAAAAATGAAAAAAAATTGGTCTGATTTTTTTCGGACTTTTCAGATTTTTTTTGATTTTCGCCGTCAGGATGAGAGAAAGTTTTTTTTTTGCAAATTTGAAAATCGGTCAGATATTGTCCACATTTTTTTTTATTTCAGTCGTCCAACCAGGATATTGTCATTTAAAAAGTGAAGTTGCAGCCCTCAACTGTTGTTGATGTTGTGTTTTGTCATATGTTGTGTTTTGAACTGATGCGCCAACTTCCATCTATCTACTAATCACGAAGTCAGTAGTGTTTCACCATCCGCGTGTGCAACCTCGAGTCAGGGGGAGGGGGAGGGGATACACCGCTCTTCAGTATTTTGAAAGTGATTGCAGTACCAGTTTTGGACACAATCTTACATATGGTTCCTTTAAGGTCCGGGTTCAGGAAAAAAGTGAGATTTTAGACAAATTTCGAAATCTGTCAATTATTGTCCAAATTATTTTAATTTCACATCTAGATATGTGAAATGCATTAATTATGGCAACAAAAATGAAAAAAAATTGGTCTGATTTTTTTCTGACTTTTCAGATTTTTTTTAATTTTCGCCGTCAGGATGAGAGAAAGTTTTTTTTTTCAAAAGGGGGAGTCAGGGGGAGGGGGAGGGGATACACCGCTCTTCAGTATTTTGAAAGTGATTGCAGTACCAGTTTTGGACACAATCTTACATATGGTTCCTTTAAGGTCCGGGTTCAGGAAAAAAGTGAGATTTTAGACAAATTTCGAAATCTGTCAATTATTGTCCAAATTATTTTAATTTCACATCTAGATATGTGAAATGCATTAATTATGGCAACAAAAATGAAAAAAAATTGGTCTGATTTTTTTCTGACTTTTCAGATTTTTTTTAATTTTCGCCGTCAGGATGAGAGAAAGTTTTTTTTTTCAAAAGGGGGAGTCAGGGGGAGGGGGAGGGGATACACCGCTCTTCAGTATTTTGAAAGTGATTGCAGTACCAGTTTTGGACACAATCTTACATATGGTTCCTTTAAGGTCCGGGTTCAGGAAAAAAGTGAGATTTTAGACAAATTTCGAAATCTGTCAATTATTGTCCAAATTATTTTAATTTCACATCTAGATATGTGAAATGCATTAATTATGGCAACAAAAATGAAAAAAAATTGGTCCGATTTTTTTCGGACTTTTCAGATTTTTTTTAATTTTCGCCGTCAGGATGAGGGAAAGTTTTTTTTTTGCAAATTTGAAAATCGGTCAGATATTGTCCAAATTATTTTAATTTCACATCTAGATATGTGAAATGCATTAATTATGGCAACAAAAATGAAAAAAAATTGGTCTGATTTTTTTCTGACTTTTCAGATTTTTTTTAATTTTCGCCGTCAGGATGAGGGAAAGTTTTTTTTTTGCAAATTTGAAAATCGGTCAGATATTGTCCAAATTATTTTAATTTCACATCTAGATATGTGAAATGCATTAATTATGGCAACAAAAATGAAAAAAAATTGGTCTGATTTTTTTCGGACTTTTCAGATTTTTTTTGATTTTCGCTGTCAGGATGAGAGAAAGTTTTTTTTTTGCAAATTTGAAAATCGGTCAGATATTGTCCAAATTATTTTTTATTTCAGTCGTCCAACCAGGATATTGTCATTTAAAAAGTGAAGTTGCAGCCCTCAACTGTTGTTGATGTTGTGTTTTGTCATGTCATGTTGTGTTTTGAACTGATGCGCCAACTTCCATCTATCTACTAATCACGAAGTCAGTAGTGTTTCACCATCCGCGTGTGCAACCTCGAGTCAGGGGGAGGGGGAGGGGATACACCGCTCTTCAGTATTTTGAAAGTGATTGCAGTACCAGTTTTGGCCACAATCTTACATATGGTTCCTTTAAGGTCCGGGTTCAGGAAAAAAGTGAGATTTTAGACAAATTTCGAAATCTGTCAATTATTGTCCAAATTATTTTAATTTCACATCTAGATATGTGAAATGCATTAATTATGGCAACAAAAATGAAAAAAAATTGGTCTGATTTTTTTCTGACTTTTCAGATTTTTTTTAATTTTCGCCGTCAGGATGAGAGAAAGTTTTTTTTTTGCAAATTTGAAAATCGGTCAGATATTGTCCAAATTATTTTAATTTCACATCTAGATATGTGAAATGCATTAATTATGGCAACAAAAATGAAAAAAAATTGGTCTGATTTTTTTCGGACTTTTCAGATTTTTTTTTATTTTCGCCGTCAGGATGAGAGAAAGTTTTTTTTTTGCAAATTTGAAAATCGGTCAGATATTGTCCAAATTATTTTTTATTTCAGTCGTCCAACCAGGATATTGTCATTTAAAAAGTGAAGTTGCAGCCCTCAACTGTTGTTGATGTTGTGTTTTGTCATATGTTGTGTTTTGAACTGATGCGCCAACTTCCATCTATCTACTAATCACGAAGTCAGTAGTGTTTCACCATCCGCGTGTGCAACCTCGAGTCAGGGGGAGGGGGAGGGGATACACCGCTCTTCAGTATTTTGAAAGTGATTGCAGTACCAGTTTTGGCCACAATCTTACATATGGTTCCTTTAAGGTCCGGGTTCAGGAAAAAAGTGAGATTTTAGACAAATTTCGAAATCTGTCAATTATTGTCCAAATTATTTTAATTTCACATCTAGATATGTGAAATGCATTAATTATGGCAACAAAAATGAAAAAAAATTGGTCTGATTTTTTTCTGACTTTTCAGATTTTTTTTAATTTTCGCCGTCAGGATGAGAGAAAGTTTTTTTTTTGCAAATTTGAAAATCGGTCAGATATTGTCCAAATTATTTTAATTTCACATCTAGATATGTGAAATGCATTAATTATGGCAACAAAAATGAAAAAAAATTGGTCTGATTTTTTTCGGACTTTTCAGATTTTTTTTGATTTTCGCCGTCAGGATGAGAGAAAGTTTTTTTTTTGCAAATTTGAAAATCGGTCAGATATTGTCCAAATTATTTTTTATTTCAGTCGTCCAACCAGGATATTGTCATTTAAAAAGTGAAGTTGCAGCCCTCAACTGTTGTTGATGTTGTGTTTTGTCATATGTTGTGTTTTGAACTGATGCGCCAACTTCCATCTATCTACTAATCACGAAGTCAGTAGTGTTTCACCATCCACGTGTGCAACCTCGAGTCAGGGGGAGGGGGAGGGGATACACCGCTCTTCAGTATTTTGAAAGTGATTGCAGTACCAGTTTTGGACACAATCTTACATATGGTTCCTTTAAGGTCCGGGTTCAGGAAAAAAGTGAGATTTTAGACAAATTTCGAAATCTGTCAATTATTGTCCAAATTATTTTAATTTCACATCTAGATATGTGAAATGCATTAATTATGGCAACAAAAATGAAAAAAAATTGGTCTGATTTTTTTCTGACTTTTCAGATTTTTTTTGATTTTCGCTGTCAGGATGAGAGAAAGTTTTTTTTTTGCAAATTTGAAAATCGGTCAGATATTGTCCAAATTATTTTTTATTTCAGTCGTCCAACCAGGATATTGTCATTTAAAAAGTGAAGTTGCAGCCCTCAACTGTTGTTGATGTTGTGTTTTGTCATGTCATGTTGTGTTTTGAACTGATGCGCCAACTTCCATCTATCTACTAATCACGAAGTCAGTAGTGTTTCACCATCCGCGTGTGCAACCTCGAGTCAGGGGGAGGGGGAGGGGATACACCGCTCTTCAGTATTTTGAAAGTGATTGCAGTACCAGTTTTGGCCACAATCTTACATATGGTTCCTTTAAGGTCCGGGTTCAGGAAAAAAGTGAGATTTTAGACAAATTTCGAAATCTGTCAATTATTGTCCAAATTATTTTAATTTCACATCTAGATATGTGAAATGCATTAATTATGGCAACAAAAATGAAAAAAAATTGGTCTGATTTTTTTCTGACTTTTCAGATTTTTTTTAATTTTCGCCGTCAGGATGAGAGAAATTTTTTTTTTTCAAAAGGGGGAGTCTGGGGGAGGGGGAGGGGATACACCGCTCTTCAGTATTTTGAAAGTGATTGCAGTACCAGTTTTGGACACAATCTTACATATGGTTCCTTTAAGGTCCGGGTTCAGGAAAAAAGTGAGATTTTAGACAAATTTCGAAATCTGTCAATTATTGTCCAAATTATTTTAATTTCACATCTAGATATGTGAAATGCATTAATTATGGCAACAAAAATGAAAAAAAATTGGTCCGATTTTTTTCGGACTTTTCAGATTTTTTTTAATTTTCGCCGTCAGGATGAGGGAAAGTTTTTTTTTTGCAAATTTGAAAATCGGTCAGATATTGTCCAAATTATTTTAATTTCACATCTAGATATGTGAAATGCATTAATTATGGCAACAAAAATGAAAAAAAATTGGTCTGATTTTTTTCTGACTTTTCAGATTTTTTTTAATTTTCGCCGTCAGGATGAGGGAAAGTTTTTTTTTTGCAAATTTGAAAATCGGTCAGATATTGTCCAAATTATTTTAATTTCACATCTAGATATGTGAAATGCATTAATTATGGCAACAAAAATGAAAAAAAATTGGTCTGATTTTTTTCGGACTTTTCAGATTTTTTTTGATTTTCGCTGTCAGGATGAGAGAAAGTTTTTTTTTTGCAAATTTGAAAATCGGTCAGATATTGTCCAAATTATTTTTTATTTCAGTCGTCCAACCAGGATATTGTCATTTAAAAAGTGAAGTTGCAGCCCTCAACTGTTGTTGATGTTGTGTTTTGTCATGTCATGTTGTGTTTTGAACTGATGCGCCAACTTCCATCTATCTACTAATCACGAAGTCAGTAGTGTTTCACCATCCGCGTGTGCAACCTCGAGTCAGGGGGAGGGGGAGGGGATACACCGCTCTTCAGTATTTTGAAAGTGATTGCAGTACCAGTTTTGGCCACAATCTTACATATGGTTCCTTTAAGGTCCGGGTTCAGGAAAAAAGTGAGATTTTAGACAAATTTCGAAATCTGTCAATTATTGTCCAAATTATTTTAATTTCACATCTAGATATGTGAAATGCATTAATTATGGCAACAAAAATGAAAAAAAATTGGTCTGATTTTTTTCGGACTTTTCAGATTTTTTTTAATTTTCGCCGTCAGGATGAGGGAAAGTTTTTTTTTTGCAAATTTGAAAATCGGTCAGATATTGTCCAAATTATTTTAATTTCACATCTAGATATGTGAAATGCATTAATTATGGCAACAAAAATGAAAAAAAATTGGTCTGATTTTTTTCTGACTTTTCAGATTTTTTTTAATTTTCGCCGTCAGGATGAGAGAAATTTTTTTTTTTCAAAAGGGGGAGTCTGGGGGAGGGGGAGGGGATACACCGCTCTTCAGTATTTTGAAAGTGATTGCAGTACCAGTTTTGGCCACAATCTTACATATGGTTCCTTTAAGGTCCGGGTTCAGGAAAAAAGTGAGATTTTAGACAAATTTCGAAATCTGTCAATTATTGTCCAAATTATTTTAATTTCACATCTAGATATGTGAAATGCATTAATTATGGCAACAAAAATGAAAAAAAATTGGTCTGATTTTTTTCGGACTTTTCAGATTTTTTTTAATTTTCGCCGTCAGGATGAGGGAAAGTTTTTTTTTTGCAAATTTGAAAATCGGTCAGATATTGTCCAAATTATTTTAATTTCACATCTAGATATGTGAAATGCATTAATTATGGCAACAAAAATGAAAAAAAATTGGTCTGATTTTTTTCTGACTTTTCAGATTTTTTTTGATTTTCGCCGTCAGGATGAGAGAAAGTTTTTTTTTTGCAAATTTGAAAATCGGTCAGATATTGTCCAAATTTTTTTTTATTTCAGTCGTCCAACCAGGATATTGTCATTTAAAAAGTGAAGTTGCAGCCCTCAACTGTTGTTGATGTTGTGTTTTGTCATATGTTGTGTTTTGAACTGATGCGCCAACTTCCATCTATCTACTAATCACGAAGTCAGTAGTGTTTCACCATCCGCGTGTGCAACCTCGAGTCAGGGGGAGGGGGAGGGGATACACCGCTCTTCAGTATTTTGAAAGTGATTGCAGTACCAGTTTTGGCCACAATCTTACATATGGTTCCTTTAAGGTCCGGGTTCAGGAAAAAAGTGAGATTTTAGACAAATTTCGAAATCTGTCAATTATTGTCCAAATTATTTTAATTTCACATCTAGATATGTGAAATGCATTAATTATGGCAACAAAAATGAAAAAAAATTGGTCTGATTTTTTTCTGACTTTTCAGATTTTTTTTAATTTTCGCCGTCAGGATGAGAGAAATTTTTTTTTTTCAAAAGGGGGAGTCTGGGGGAGGGGGAGGGGATACACCGCTCTTCAGTATTTTGAAAGTGATTGCAGTACCAGTTTTGGACACAATCTTACATATGGTTCCTTTAAGGTCCGGGTTCAGGAAAAAAGTGAGATTTTAGACAAATTTCGAAATCTGTCAATTATTGTCCAAATTATTTTAATTTCACATCTAGATATGTGAAATGCATTAATTATGGCAACAAAAATGAAAAAAAATTGGTCCGATTTTTTTCGGACTTTTCAGATTTTTTTTAATTTTCGCCGTCAGGATGAGGGAAAGTTTTTTTTTTGCAAATTTGAAAATCGGTCAGATATTGTCCAAATTATTTTAATTTCACATCTAGATATGTGAAATGCATTAATTATGGCAACAAAAATGAAAAAAAATTGGTCTGATTTTTTTCTGACTTTTCAGATTTTTTTTAATTTTCGCCGTCAGGATGAGGGAAAGTTTTTTTTTTGCAAATTTGAAAATCGGTCAGATATTGTCCAAATTATTTTAATTTCACATCTAGATATGTGAAATGCATTAATTATGGCAACAAAAATGAAAAAAAATTGGTCTGATTTTTTTCTGACTTTTCAGATTTTTTTTGATTTTCGCCGTCAGGATGAGAGAAAGTTTTTTTTTTGCAAATTTGAAAATCGGTCAGATATTGTCCAAATTTTTTTTTATTTCAGTCGTCCAACCAGGATATTGTCATTTAAAAAGTGAAGTTGCAGCCCTCAACTGTTGTTGATGTTGTGTTTTGTCATATGTTGTGTTTTGAACTGATGCGCCAACTTCCATCTATCTACTAATCACGAAGTCAGTAGTGTTTCACCATCCGCGTGTGCAACCTCGAGTCAGGGGGAGGGGGAGGGGATACACCGCTCTTCAGTATTTTGAAAGTGATTGCAGTACCAGTTTTGGCCACAATCTTACATATGGTTCCTTTAAGGTCCGGGTTCAGGAAAAAAGTGAGATTTTAGACAAATTTCGAAATCTGTCAATTATTGTCCAAATTATTTTAATTTCACATCTAGATATGTGAAATGCATTAATTATGGCAACAAAAATGAAAAAAAATTGGTCTGATTTTTTTCTGACTTTTCAGATTTTTTTTAATTTTCGCCGTCAGGATGAGAGAAATTTTTTTTTTTCAAAAGGGGGAGTCTGGGGGAGGGGGAGGGGATACACCGCTCTTCAGTATTTTGAAAGTGATTGCAGTACCAGTTTTGGACACAATCTTACATATGGTTCCTTTAAGGTCCGGGTTCAGGAAAAAAGTGAGATTTTAGACAAATTTCGAAATCTGTCAATTATTGTCCAAATTATTTTAATTTCACATCTAGATATGTGAAATGCATTAATTATGGCAACAAAAATGAAAAAAAATTGGTCCGATTTTTTTCGGACTTTTCAGATTTTTTTTAATTTTCGCCGTCAGGATGAGGGAAAGTTTTTTTTTTGCAAATTTGAAAATCGGTCAGATATTGTCCAAATTATTTTAATTTCACATCTAGATATGTGAAATGCATTAATTATGGCAACAAAAATGAAAAAAAATTGGTCTGATTTTTTTCTGACTTTTCAGATTTTTTTTAATTTTCGCCGTCAGGATGAGGGAAAGTTTTTTTTTTGCAAATTTGAAAATCGGTCAGATATTGTCCAAATTATTTTAATTTCACATCTAGATATGTGAAATGCATTAATTATGGCAACAAAAATGAAAAAAAATTGGTCTGATTTTTTTCGGACTTTTCAGATTTTTTTTGATTTTCGCTGTCAGGATGAGAGAAAGTTTTTTTTTTGCAAATTTGAAAATCGGTCAGATATTGTCCAAATTATTTTTTATTTCAGTCGTCCAACCAGGATATTGTCATTTAAAAAGTGAAGTTGCAGCCCTCAACTGTTGTTGATGTTGTGTTTTGTCATATGTTGTGTTTTGAACTGATGCGCCAACTTCCATCTATCTACTAATCACGAAGTCAGTAGTGTTTCACCATCCGCGTGTGCAACCTCGAGTCAGGGGGAGGGGGAGGGGATACACCGCTCTTCAGTATTTTGAAAGTGATTGCAGTACCAGTTTTGGACACAATCTTACATATGGTTCCTTTAAGGTCCGGGTTCAGGAAAAAAGTGAGATTTTAGACAAATTTCGAAATCTGTCAATTATTGTCCAAATTATTTTAATTTCACATCTAGATATGTGAAATGCATTAATTATGGCAACAAAAATGAAAAAAAATTGGTCTGATTTTTTTCTGACTTTTCAGATTTTTTTTAATTTTCGCCGTCAGGATGAGAGAAAGTTTTTTTTTTGCAAATTTGAAAATCGGTCAGATATTGTCCAAATTATTTTAATTTCACATCTAGATATGTGAAATGCATTAATTATGGCAACAAAAATGAAAAAAAATTGGTCTGATTTTTTTCGGACTTTTCAGATTTTTTTTGATTTTCGCCGTCAGGATGAGAGAAAGTTTTTTTTTTGCAAATTTGAAAATCGGTCAGATATTGTCCAAATTATTTTTTATTTCAGTCGTCCAACCAGGATATTGTCATTTAAAAAGTGAAGTTGCAGCCCTCAACTGTTGTTGATGTTGTGTTTTGTCATGTCATGTTGTGTTTTGAACTGATGCGCCAACTTCCATCTATCTACTAATCACGAAGTCAGTAGTGTTTCACCATCCGCGTGTGCAACCTCGGGTCAGGGGGAGGGGGAGGGGATACACCGCTCTTCAGTATTTTGAAAGTGATTGCAGTACCAGTTTTGGCCACAATCTTACATATGGTTCCTTTAAGGTCCGGGTTCAGGAAAAAAGTGAGATTTTAGACAAATTTCGAAATCTGTCAATTATTGTCCAAATTATTTTAATTTCACATCTAGATATGTGAAATGCATTAATTATGGCAACAAAAATGAAAAAAAATTGGTCTGATTTTTTTCTGACTTTTCAGATTTTTTTTAATTTTCGCCGTCAGGATGAGAGAAAGTTTTTTTTTTGCAAATTTGAAAATCGGTCAGATATTGTCCAAATTATTTTAATTTCACATCTAGATATGTGAAATGCATTAATTATGGCAACAAAAATGAAAAAAAATTGGTCTGATTTTTTTCGGACTTTTCAGATTTTTTTTGATTTTCGCCGTCAGGATGAGAGAAAGTTTTTTTTTTGCAAATTTGAAAATCGGTCAGATATTGTCCAAATTATTTTTTATTTCAGTCGTCCAACCAGGATATTGTCATTTAAAAAGTGAAGTTGCAGCCCTCAACTGTTGTTGATGTTGTGTTTTGTCATATGTTGTGTTTTGAACTGATGCGCCAACTTCCATCTATCTACTAATCACGAAGTCAGTAGTGTTTCACCATCCGCGTGTGCAACCTCGAGTCAGGGGGAGGGGGAGGGGATACACCGCTCTTCAGTATTTTGAAAGTGATTGCAGTACCAGTTTTGGACACAATCTTACATATGGTTCCTTTAAGGTCCGGGTTCAGGAAAAAAGTGAGATTTTAGACAAATTTCGAAATCTGTCAATTATTGTCCAAATTATTTTAATTTCACATCTAGATATGTGAAATGCATTAATTATGGCAACAAAAATGAAAAAAAATTGGTCTGATTTTTTTCGGACTTTTCAGATTTTTTTTGATTTTCGCCGTCAGGATGAAAGTTTTTTTTTTGCAAATTTGAAAATCGGTCAGATATTGTCCAAATTATTTTAATTTCACATCTAGATATGTGAAATGCATTAATTATGGCAACAAAAATGAAAAAAAATTGGTCTGATTTTTTTCGGACTTTTCAGATTTTTTTTGATTTTCGCCGTCAGGATGAGAGAAAGTTTTTTTTTTGCAAATTTGAAAATCGGTCAGATATTGTCCAAATTATTTTTTATTTCAGTCGTCCAACCAGGATATTGTCATTTAAAAAGTGAAGTTGCAGCCCTCAACTGTTGTTGATGTTGTGTTTTGTCATGTCATGTTGTGTTTTGAACTGATGCGCCAACTTCCATCTATCTACTAATCACGAAGTCAGTAGTGTTTCACCATCCGCGTGTGCAACCTCGAGTCAGGGGGAGGGGGAGGGGATACACCGCTCTTCAGTATTTTGAAAGTGATTGCAGTACCAGTTTTGGACACAATCTTACATATGGTTCCTTTAAGGTCCGGGTTCAGGAAAAAAGTGAGATTTTAGACAAATTTCGAAATCTGTCAATTATTGTCCAAATTATTTTAATTTCACATCTAGATATGTGAAATGCATTAATTATGGCAACAAAAATGAAAAAACATTGGTTTGATTTTTTTCGGACTTTTCAGATTTTTTTTGATTTTCGCCGTCAGGATGAGAGAAAGTTTTTTTTTTGCAAATTTGAAAATCGGTCAGATATTGTCCAAATTATTTTTTATTTCAGTCATCCAACCAGGATATTGTCATTTAAAAAGTGAAGTTGCAGCCCTCAACTGTTGTTGATGTTGTGTTTTGTCATGTCATGTTGTGTTTTGAACTGATGCGCCAACTTCCATCTATCTACTAATCACGAAGTCAGTAGTGTTTCACCATCCGCGTGTGCAACCTCGAGTCAGGGGGAGGGGGAGGGGATACACCGCTCTTCAGTATTTTGAAAGTGATTGCAGTACCAGTTTTGGACACAATCTTACATATGGTTCCTTTAAGGTCCGGGTTCAGGAAAAAAGTGAGATTTTAGACAAATTTCGAAATCTGTCAATTATTGTCCAAATTATTTTAATTTCACATCTAGATATGTGAAATGCATTAATTATGGCAACAAAAATGAAAAAAAATTGGTCTGATTTTTTTCTGACTTTTCAGATTTTTTTTAATTTTCGCCGTCAGGATGAGAGAAAGTTTTTTTTTTGCAAATTTGAAAATCGGTCAGATATTGTCCAAATTATTTTAATTTCACATCTAGATATGTGAAATGCATTAATTATGGCAACAAAAATGAAAAAAAATTGGTCTGATTTTTTTCTGACTTTTCAGATTTTTTTTGATTTTCGCCGTCAGGATGAGAGAAAGTTTTTTTTTTGCAAATTTGAAAATCGGTCAGATATTGTCCAAATTATTTTTTATTTCAGTCGTCCAACCAGGATATTGTCATTTAAAAAGTGAAGTTGCAGCCCTCAACTGTTGTTGATGTTGTGTTTTGTCATGTCATGTTGTGTTTTGAACTGATGCGCCAACTTCCATCTATCTACTAATCACGAAGTCAGTAGTGTTTCACCATCCGCGTGTGCAACCTCGAGTCAGGGGGAGGGGGAGGGGATACACCGCTCTTCAGTATTTTGAAAGTGATTGCAGTACCAGTTTTGGCCACAATCTTACATATGGTTCCTTTAAGGTCCGGGTTCAGGAAAAAGTGAGATTTTAGACAAATTTCGAAATCTGTCAATTATTGTCCAAATTATTTTAATTTCACATCTAGATATGTGAAATGCATTAATTATGGCAACAAAAATGAAAAAAAATTGGTCTGATTTTTTTTCTGACTTTTCAGATTTTTTTAAATTTTTGCCGTCAGGATGAGAGAAAGTTTTTTTTTTGCAAATTTGAAAATTGGTCAGATATTGTCCAAATTATTTTTTATTTCAGTCGTCCAACCAGGATATTGTCATTTAAAAAGTGAAGTTGCAGCCCTCAACTGTTGTTGATGTTGTGTTTTGTCATATGTTGTGTTTTGAACTGATGCGCCAACTTCCATCTATCTACTAATCACGAAGTCAGTAGTGTTTCACCATCCGCGTGTGCAACCTCGAGTCAGGGGGAGGGGGAGGGGATACACCGCTCTTCAGTATTTTGAAAGTGATTGCAGTACCAGTTTTGGACACAATCTTACATATGGTTCCTTTAAGGTCCGGGTTCAGGAAAAAAGTGAGATTTTAGACAAATTTCGAAATCTGTCAATTATTGTCCAAATTATTTTAATTTCACATCTAGATATGTGAAATGCATTAATTATGGCAACAAAAATGAAAAAAAATTGGTCTGATTTTTTTCGGACTTTTCAGATTTTTTTTGATTTTCGCCGTCAGGATGAAAGTTTTTTTTTTGCAAATTTGAAAATCGGTCAGATATTGTCCAAATTATTTTAATTTCACATCTAGATATGTGAAATGCATTAATTATGGCAACAAAAATGAAAAAAAATTGGTCTGATTTTTTTCGGACTTTTCAGATTTTTTTTGATTTTCGCCGTCAGGATGAGAGAAAGTTTTTTTTTTGCAAATTTGAAAATCGGTCAGATATTGTCCAAATTATTTTTTATTTCAGTCGTCCAACCAGGATATTGTCATTTAAAAAGTGAAGTTGCAGCCCTCAACTGTTGTTGATGTTGTGTTTTGTCATGTCATGTTGTGTTTTGAACTGATGCGCCAACTTCCATCTATCTACTAATCACGAAGTCAGTAGTGTTTCACCATCCGCGTGTGCAACCTCGAGTCAGGGGGAGGGGGAGGGGATACACCGCTCTTCAGTATTTTGAAAGTGATTGCAGTACCAGTTTTGGACACAATCTTACATATGGTTCCTTTAAGGTCCGGGTTCAGGAAAAAAGTGAGATTTTAGACAAATTTCGAAATCTGTCAATTATTGTCCAAATTATTTTAATTTCACATCTAGATATGTGAAATGCATTAATTATGGCAACAAAAATGAAAAAACATTGGTTTGATTTTTTTCGGACTTTTCAGATTTTTTTTGATTTTCGCCGTCAGGATGAGAGAAAGTTTTTTTTTTGCAAATTTGAAAATCGGTCAGATATTGTCCAAATTATTTTTTATTTCAGTCATCCAACCAGGATATTGTCATTTAAAAAGTGAAGTTGCAGCCCTCAACTGTTGTTGATGTTGTGTTTTGTCATGTCATGTTGTGTTTTGAACTGATGCGCCAACTTCCATCTATCTACTAATCACGAAGTCAGTAGTGTTTCACCATCCGCGTGTGCAACCTCGAGTCAGGGGGAGGGGGAGGGGATACACCGCTCTTCAGTATTTTGAAAGTGATTGCAGTACCAGTTTTGGACACAATCTTACATATGGTTCCTTTAAGGTCCGGGTTCAGGAAAAAAGTGAGATTTTAGACAAATTTCGAAATCTGTCAATTATTGTCCAAATTATTTTAATTTCACATCTAGATATGTGAAATGCATTAATTATGGCAACAAAAATGAAAAAAAATTGGTCTGATTTTTTTCTGACTTTTCAGATTTTTTTTAATTTTCGCCGTCAGGATGAGAGAAAGTTTTTTTTTTGCAAATTTGAAAATCGGTCAGATATTGTCCAAATTATTTTAATTTCACATCTAGATATGTGAAATGCATTAATTATGGCAACAAAAATGAAAAAAAATTGGTCTGATTTTTTTCTGACTTTTCAGATTTTTTTTGATTTTCGCCGTCAGGATGAGAGAAAGTTTTTTTTTTGCAAATTTGAAAATCGGTCAGATATTGTCCAAATTATTTTTTATTTCAGTCGTCCAACCAGGATATTGTCATTTAAAAAGTGAAGTTGCAGCCCTCAACTGTTGTTGATGTTGTGTTTTGTCATGTCATGTTGTGTTTTGAACTGATGCGCCAACTTCCATCTATCTACTAATCACGAAGTCAGTAGTGTTTCACCATCCGCGTGTGCAACCTCGAGTCAGGGGGAGGGGGAGGGGATACACCGCTCTTCAGTATTTTGAAAGTGATTGCAGTACCAGTTTTGGCCACAATCTTACATATGGTTCCTTTAAGGTCCGGGTTCAGGAAAAAGTGAGATTTTAGACAAATTTCGAAATCTGTCAATTATTGTCCAAATTATTTTAATTTCACATCTAGATATGTGAAATGCATTAATTATGGCAACAAAAATGAAAAAAAATTGGTCTGATTTTTTTTCTGACTTTTCAGATTTTTTTAAATTTTTGCCGTCAGGATGAGAGAAAGTTTTTTTTTTGCAAATTTGAAAATTGGTCAGATATTGTCCAAATTATTTTTTATTTCAGTCGTCCAACCAGGATATTGTCATTTAAAAAGTGAAGTTGCAGCCCTCAACTGTTGTTGATGTTGTGTTTTGTCATATGTTGTGTTTTGAACTGATGCGCCAACTTCCATCTATCTACTAATCACGAAGTCAGTAGTGTTTCACCATCCGCGTGTGCAACCTCGAGTCAGGGGGAGGGGGAGGGGATACACCGCTCTTCAGTATTTTGAAAGTGATTGCAGTACCAGTTTTGGACACAATCTTACATATGGTTCCTTTAAGGTCCGGGTTCAGGAAAAAAGTGAGATTTTAGACAAATTTCGAAATCTGTCAATTATTGTCCAAATTATTTTAATTTCACATCTAGATATGTGAAATGCATTAATTATGGCAACAAAAATGAAAAAAAATTGGTCTGATTTTTTTCGGACTTTTCAGATTTTTTTTGATTTTCGCCGTCAGGATGAAAGTTTTTTTTTTGCAAATTTGAAAATCGGTCAGATATTGTCCAAATTATTTTAATTTCACATCTAGATATGTGAAATGCATTAATTATGGCAACAAAAATGAAAAAAAATTGGTCTGATTTTTTTCGGACTTTTCAGATTTTTTTTGATTTTCGCCGTCAGGATGAGAGAAAGTTTTTTTTTTGCAAATTTGAAAATCGGTCAGATATTGTCCAAATTATTTTTTATTTCAGTCGTCCAACCAGGATATTGTCATTTAAAAAGTGAAGTTGCAGCCCTCAACTGTTGTTGATGTTGTGTTTTGTCATGTCATGTTGTGTTTTGAACTGATGCGCCAACTTCCATCTATCTACTAATCACGAAGTCAGTAGTGTTTCACCATCCGCGTGTGCAACCTCGAGTCAGGGGGAGGGGGAGGGGATACACCGCTCTTCAGTATTTTGAAAGTGATTGCAGTACCAGTTTTGGACACAATCTTACATATGGTTCCTTTAAGGTCCGGGTTCAGGAAAAAAGTGAGATTTTAGACAAATTTCGAAATCTGTCAATTATTGTCCAAATTATTTTAATTTCACATCTAGATATGTGAAATGCATTAATTATGGCAACAAAAATGAAAAAACATTGGTTTGATTTTTTTCGGACTTTTCAGATTTTTTTTGATTTTCGCCGTCAGGATGAGAGAAAGTTTTTTTTTTGCAAATTTGAAAATCGGTCAGATATTGTCCAAATTATTTTTTATTTCAGTCATCCAACCAGGATATTGTCATTTAAAAAGTGAAGTTGCAGCCCTCAACTGTTGTTGATGTTGTGTTTTGTCATGTCATGTTGTGTTTTGAACTGATGCGCCAACTTCCATCTATCTACTAATCACGAAGTCAGTAGTGTTTCACCATCCGCGTGTGCAACCTCGAGTCAGGGGGAGGGGGAGGGGATACACCGCTCTTCAGTATTTTGAAAGTGATTGCAGTACCAGTTTTGGACACAATCTTACATATGGTTCCTTTAAGGTCCGGGTTCAGGAAAAAAGTGAGATTTTAGACAAATTTCGAAATCTGTCAATTATTGTCCAAATTATTTTAATTTCACATCTAGATATGTGAAATGCATTAATTATGGCAACAAAAATGAAAAAAAATTGGTCTGATTTTTTTCTGACTTTTCAGATTTTTTTTAATTTTCGCCGTCAGGATGAGAGAAAGTTTTTTTTTTGCAAATTTGAAAATCGGTCAGATATTGTCCAAATTATTTTAATTTCACATCTAGATATGTGAAATGCATTAATTATGGCAACAAAAATGAAAAAAAATTGGTCTGATTTTTTTCTGACTTTTCAGATTTTTTTTGATTTTCGCCGTCAGGATGAGAGAAAGTTTTTTTTTTGCAAATTTGAAAATCGGTCAGATATTGTCCAAATTATTTTTTATTTCAGTCGTCCAACCAGGATATTGTCATTTAAAAAGTGAAGTTGCAGCCCTCAACTGTTGTTGATGTTGTGTTTTGTCATGTCATGTTGTGTTTTGAACTGATGCGCCAACTTCCATCTATCTACTAATCACGAAGTCAGTAGTGTTTCACCATCCGCGTGTGCAACCTCGAGTCAGGGGGAGGGGGAGGGGATACACCGCTCTTCAGTATTTTGAAAGTGATTGCAGTACCAGTTTTGGCCACAATCTTACATATGGTTCCTTTAAGGTCCGGGTTCAGGAAAAAGTGAGATTTTAGACAAATTTCGAAATCTGTCAATTATTGTCCAAATTATTTTAATTTCACATCTAGATATGTGAAATGCATTAATTATGGCAACAAAAATGAAAAAAAATTGGTCTGATTTTTTTTCTGACTTTTCAGATTTTTTTAAATTTTTGCCGTCAGGATGAGAGAAAGTTTTTTTTTTGCAAATTTGAAAATTGGTCAGATATTGTCCAAATTATTTTTTATTTCAGTCGTCCAACCAGGATATTGTCATTTAAAAAGTGCAGTTGCAGTCCTCAACTGTTGTTGATGTTGTGTTTTGTCATGTCATGATGTGTTTTGAACTGATGCGCCACCCTCCATCTATCTACTAATCACGAAGTCAGTAGTGTTTCACCATACGCGTGTGCAACCTCGAGTCAGGGGGAGGAGGAGGGGATACACCGCGCTTTAGTATTTTGAAAGTGATTGCAGTACCAGTTTTGGCCACAATCTTACATATGGTTCCTAGTGAGATTTTAGACAAATTTCAAAATCTGTCAATTATTGTCCAAATTATTTTTATTTCACATCTACACATAAGAAATGCATTAATTATGGCAACAAAAATGAAAAAAAAAAAATGGTCTGATTTTTTTCTTACTTTTCAGATTTTTTTAGTTTTCGCGGTCAGGATGAGAGACAGAGTTTTTAACAAATTTAAAAATCTGTCAATCAGGGGCGGTTTTAGGGGCAAGGCCAAAGGGGCTCGGACCCATCTGAAATCTCATTGGCCCCTGACTGGACCCTTTACCGTCAATCATCAATAGGTGTCAAACTTGTTGAGAACGACGATCAGAGATGCACCTTCCAAACAACTGGTGGCCGTAATGCACCTATGAAGCCTGAAAGCTAAAGCACACAGTGAACTGTAAAGGAAAGAATACATTTGGCTTGTGTGTATCTGTTAACCCTTTCGTGCCCGTGCCGAACATTCCATTTTTGGTGCTGGATGACCTCCTTACACAAAAAAACTTATTTCTTGAGTATAATACATACCATCAATGGGATATACATACCATTGTAATCAGAAGGGTCAGTTCTATCAAATGATGTAAAATACACATGGTAATGTTGATATAGTAATGAACAGTCTTTGAAAATCCTCTCCAAATGTATACCGAAATTCGTTAAAATTGAATTTCATTCAATTTTTCATCATATGAGATATGAGATAGAGAAAAAAGTGAGATTTTAGACAAATTTCGAAATCTGTCAATTATTGTCCAAATTATTTTAATTTCACATCTAGATATGTGATATGCATTAATTATGGCAACAAAAATGAAAAAAAATTGGTCTGATTTTTTTCGGACTTTTCAGATTTTTTTTTATTTTCGCCGTCAGGATGAGAGAAAGTTTTTTTTTTGCAAATTTGAAAATCGGTCAGATATTGTCCAAATTATTTTTTATTTCAGTCGTCCAACCAGGATATTGTCATTTAAAAAGTGCAGTTGCAGTCCTCAACTGTTGTTGATGTGTTTTGTCATGTCATGTTGTGTTTTGAACTGATGCGCCACCCTCCATCTATCTACTAATCACGAAGTCAGTAGTGTTTCACCATACGCGTGTGCAACCTCGAGTCAGGGGGAGGAGGAGGGGATACACCGCGCTTTAGTATTTTGAAAGTGATTGCAGTACCAGTTTTGGCCACAATCTTACATATGGTTCCTAGTGAGATTTTAGACAAATTTCAAAATCTGTCAATTATTGTCCAAATTATTTTTATTTCACATCTACACATAAGAAATGCATTAATTATGGCAACAAAAATGAAAAAAAAAAAATGGTCTGATTTTTTTCTTACTTTTCAGATTTTTTTAGTTTTCGCGGTCAGGATGAGAGACAGAGTTTTTAACAAATTTAAAAATCTGTCAATCAGGGGCGGTTTTAGGGGCAAGGCCAAAGGGGCTCGGACCCATCTGAAATCTCATTGGCCCCTGACTGGACCCTTTACCGTCAATCATCAATAGGTGTCAAACTTGTTGAGAACGACGATCAGAGATGCACCTTCCAAACAACTGGTGGCCGTAATGCACCTATGAAGCCTGAAAGCTAAAGCACACAGTGAACTGTAAAGGAAAGAATACATTTGGCTTGTGTGTATCTGTTAACCCTTTCGTGCCCGTGCCGAACATTCCATTTTTGGTGCTGGATGACCTCCTTACACAAACAAACTTATTTCTTGAGTATAATACATACCATCAATGGGATATACATACCATTGTAATCAGAAGGGTCAGTTCTATCAAATGATGTAAAATACACATGGTAATGTTGATATAGTAATGAACAGTCTTTGAAAATCCTCTCCAAATGTATACCGAAATTCGTTAAAATTGAATTTCATTCAATTTTTCATCATATGAGATATGAGATAGAGAAAAATATAGAGTGTATGACATGTTCAGCAGGTTGTGGGCTATTTAACAAAAAATACTGAATTGGAATATCATTAACCTTTCAAAAGTTATGACAAATTAAGTGATAAGTGTAAAAAAATGCAGGAAACGGGATTTAGAATGTTGACAGAATTCACATTCTCTTTCTCACCAAAACATAAAAGTATGCATAAAAAGTAATAATGAAGTCAGACACAATGGTTTAGATTTATTTGGTCCATAAGAATAAACCATTTATTTGTATATAAGCAAATGCTACAGTCAATAATAATGATATATAAAAGAAAAACATGTACCTTACCAGTAATACAGGAAGTATACTGTATATTTATTGAAGATCAATTCTGAAGACATAGAATACATTTGATTCAACAGATACAACTTCCTTATATAAATTAGTGTAATATGAAAATGATATACATCTATAAAATGTATTATTTATGAAAAGCTAGGAATACAATCAACTTCAACATCACTCAAAAATCAATGTGTCTATAAACATTTGAAAGTGGATTACATAGAACAAGCCTGTTGAGAATAAACACATACACACATATAAACACAAACTCACACACACACACACACACACAGAGGAGGATAGGGAAAGGTGGGGTGGGGAACCTGAAGGTTAAACACAGAGGACCTATGACATAACGAAACGCATCCCCTTTTGTAGAATGCCAAATCTGACAGCAATTTTGTTTACCAAAAAAGCAGTCACCTACCGCTAAACTCCAGGCCATACAAGCTACTTTAGTGTTATTATGTATTGTTTTTATAACAAAGCCAACAATTTTTCTTTGGCTGCTGCTGTACAGGAATATGTACTTGAAGAAAAGATGACAGAGTACTAGTTGGAGCAGCTGAAGGCGAGGCTGAAATTTCGACGGAAATGCCTGCCAGCTGTTGTGACAGATTTTCGCCAAAATCTTTCTGGCCTGGCCTAGGTTCAACATTCTGCATTGCCAAACTTGAAATAATAAGAAACTACTGTACACAAGTGTACACAATATGTATTTCTCATTTGGTCAACGCTCCCTGATCCCTTCAGAGACTTGGTTCCCCAGTAGCAATGGATATTATTAGGGAGGGAAGTGAAGTCCCATGTCAATGATCAATCCCAGAAAACTGTGAAACTCTTCTGGGGTCTCTTCGTCCCATGCCCCTGCACTGTGTGTTTGCATACAACGGCCTACTAAGCACAACCTCCCACCCGTTCCGGTTTGTAAAACCACATATGAATCAACATAATAAGTCTATTTCACAGTGTTTTAGTGTCAGTCTACATCACCCTACGCACGTCACCTAAATCTATACCTTCTTCCTCCATCCTCACATGGTCTTCAACATTGTGAGCGCAAGCTCATCAGCAGTCAGCTACCTCTTCAGGCCTGCAAGGAGGTCTGTGTAGGTCTTGTCATCCTCCATCCTAAACAACAGTAAAATCATACAAATGTAATACATTTATTAATTAAAAAAATAAATTCACAAAACTACAGATGTGTGCGTGTGTGCACATACACAGGAAGAGGTAGCCTAAACTATTGAAGCATTTTGAGTAACTCAAAAATATTTAGAATCTTTAGAAGTATGAAAAGTCATTTTATTACACATGGGTTTAGCTACCCTAAATCTGATTGCCTGGCTGGCATTAAGATAAAGACAGATTACATTTCACCTAGTAACTAACTGCTTAAATGCAATAATGACATTTCTGAAATAATATGTGATTTCACATCATGTTTGCTATAAAACTACATATTGAGAAGAGTAGAATATCAAGTCATGCCATCTTAGAAAATGTTGAGACAAGCACGTCTGATGTTTGTCATTTAGAATCAAGGTAAAACAGTTCACTACAAACTGCCTAGCGAGGTAACAACCCCGATGAGAGGCAATACGTTAATTAGCACTACATTTCTGAAAGAATCCGTGATTTCACATCTGGTTTTCTACAACTACATATTGAAAGGAGTAAAAATATCGCTCAACTTATTTCATGTAAGAGAACGCAACTTAGAAACGCGGCGCCCATTGATTTATTCAGCTTTTGTATGCTATACTGACTTGCCAATATAATGCTTGCCTAGCAAGCAAATTGGTACTAGAAAACAAACTTACTTACAGGTTATATACTAACAGGTTTTTAAATGAAATTGTCAAATGAAAATAACTGATATAAAAAGCAAACGAGAATACTGCAAGCAGTTCAGAGTAATGCAGCTGGCTAAAGTTACATGACGATGCACTTAGCCCCCGCTATGCCATAATGTTGACGCTGATGAGAAAGCATATTACTGTCAAATAACATGATTTTATGACTACAAATTAAGATTAACCATAACTATAAAAGATGTAAAATATATATTACCTCAGTTTATTCAGCTGTGTGGTTTCCAGTCGAGGTAAACTCCAACGAAGAGCAGGTGGCATCTGGCGGTCCATGTTAAAATGTACGACTGAAGTGAAAAGTTTTTTTCATAACTCATCTTCAAGTATCCAAAACATTTCGCGCCATAAACCCATTAACCAATCATATCAAATTGATGCTTATGTTGTCAGCATTACGGGGATGATTTCAGAAATAAAATCAGTCATTGGACAGCTTAGATATTAGATGATTGGTCATCGTGAAAATTTTAACGAAATTAGAACTGTCGGGCTTGTAAGGGCTAATGTGAAGAAAGGATATATTTGGCTAACGGAAGTATCAGCTAACGTGAAGAACCGATACATTTGGCTAAGTATCAGCTAAAATCTAACATGAAGAAGCGATTGCAGCCTTTCATCCTCCACAGAAATTTCTTGGTGAGTCACAAATCTCTCTGTTGGTTATCATCATTATGTAAAAGGGACGTTATTTTTCGCTATCCCAATATGTTAAGTTTTTCAATTAAATGACGAAGCTTGCAGTGAACTGTTAACTGACTTAGGCAGTGAACTGTTAACATTAACTTAACTTTAGGTTACTTGAGTTGAAGTTTTATTATTATTCATTGTTATCATGCTGATAGATTTTATGTAAGGTAATGTATGAAGTGTTTAAAATGGTGTTATATGAAATGCAGAGAAATGGACATCCTGTTTGTTTGGGGTCCGAAATTAATAATATTACATGCGCTTGTGCACCTTACCTAATGTAAATAACGTTCGATTTTTTTTGCATGAGGAAAAAGTTTGGCAGCTGCTAACATGAACATGAGAATACATGCCTAATAGCTAACGCATTGTAATTAATGTGAGCTATCATTGCAAAGTTATTCACTATTCTGAGTTTATTTAATTCATGGGCTTCGCATAAATTCTGTCTCAAAGTGTTAGGACAAGGAGAGTTTCATTGAGATAAATTGGTTACATTTTCTACTCTATTCGCTCAAGCTTTATATGATTTAAAAAAAAAAACAATAACTGGTTTAATTAACAGTTGCCAGACGACATGCTGAATACAAGCATGGATTTTGTGTTTCACCTACAGAATGGGATGGCGCAGGAGCTGGTGACTTCAACCCACAGTCTTCAGAACCACCAGTCACCAAGCATAGCTGCTCCTAATGGTATGATGCTATTTCCTATTGCCACTACAGTGAGCATATTTTGTCATTCATTTTAGAAACGCCAAGCTGACAATGGGTTATGAAAGTTAATAACAATTAAGTTTCTCAAACTTGTTTAATTTTCTTCTCTCCAGACATTTCCCTTTCTAGAGCAGATGGTGCTGTACAACTTCTCCTAAACTGGTATTCTGCAAGATGCAGCACGGAAATAGGAAGAGGCCACTCAATGACATGATACAAAGACTTCAAATGGTAGGAATATTCCATCTTTAGTGTTTTAGTGTCCCCTTCCGTATTTTTTTCTCTTTCAAATGACCCATTGTCAGTCTTCAAATCAGAATCAGGCTTTTCTAACTGGAAGCAAGACGGTGGCTTCAAAGACCATTCCATATCAAACTATTGTAAAAATAGTTGTTGAAAAAATTGTGTAAATATGATGTAGTTGTTGCTCCTGTGTCGTGCTCGTGTGTGTGGACTGCGTGTGTGTTTATTTTAATGTACGCAAACTGGCAGTGAAAGTAGTTTCTCTTATCAACAAAAGGGGAAAGAGTTAAAGTAAAACTTGTTTAATTGAACGAAAAATGTGTGTATGATGATGTATGATTTGTGTTTAAAAATGTATTTCCAATGAAGTGTCTATAATATTTTAGTTTTATATTGTGTTTTCAATGCACATTATAAATAAATGGGAAAATTGTTTGTTTTTTTTAGCATTTAGCATTCAAGTATTTGAACAAGTGAAATGTTGTGAAATGTAAACACATTACTGCTGTGATGTAGTCTAGTTAGCTGTAGTGGGTATACTGTGATCAACCCCAAATATTAATACCTATCCTTGTCTGTTTTAAGTGGGTATACTGAGATGGTGATGGTTTTTAAGTGGGTATACCAGAGACTTTCTAATGAGGAAACACAGCATAGAAATGCATGGGGCTAGTTTGTAACGCCAATATGGCCGTTATCTACACATATCTCACCCCTTCCTCGGCAAAAATTCGACATGTGAATACATTGAGCCAATCATGTGTTGTGAACTTGCCGCTGGAGCAAGATTGGTGTCGTGAAGCCTTGGACACGCACAATTCTGCCGAATAGTATGAGTGCCCAAAAAGCGTTGCAATATGGCAGTTGAGTGGAGGGACTTGCCTAAAAGGACTTTGGGTATACTTCGTATAGTCCTGCATATCATGTAGACTACGTGCCTCTGCCTTACTGAACAAGGGATTTTTATGTGTATAGATGTTAACCGGTTCTTGTCCCTTTGTGGCCCCTGTCTCAGAAAAATCCTAGAACCACCACTACCGTAAGTCAGTCAACAGGCTAAACTAAAAATACCGGAGAAATGTCAATAGCGACCTAGCCATTTAACCCTTAAAGGGTTTTGAAGTTCCGCAACAATTGAAGGTTCTAAAATTCTATGTTGAATTCAATGAACCCAGATATTCTTTAGAACGTTCATTTCTCAACATTCCTGTCACACCAGTGTGACGGTACTCCTTTAAGGGTTAAGTGTGATAAAATAAAAGTCTGGTGTTTATGTATGTAACGCTGTATAATTTCATGTATGAAAGTTGTACTGTAGCAGATGTCTCTTTAAGAATTGCGGCCGGCCGTGGCCTTTACAGGAGAATATAGAACGGCCGTCAACGGCCGCTATGGGGTATAGCCATGGGTTAAACCATACTGATTTCAAGGTTCTTGGAATGTTTTTACCATATTATTGCAATGATATTGCAATGTTATTTGCAATATTATTACATACTTCTTACAGGGTTGTTGGAATCCCAACCTTATTTCAAAGTCCTTCAGATGTTTTAGCCATAGTTTGCTACCATAACTTAAACTTAACCTCAGTCTTATTTGCTGGTTACAATAACTAGGTCAATAGATTTTACTGTGTCTAGTTCTCGATACTTTGTACAATAAGATTAATATTTTGATACGACAGTCAATGGGTTTGCAATTCTGAGTACCGTTTTGGTCAGTCTCTATTGTTTTTCGGTGGTGAGCGACGCAGAGACAGGCACTGCAAAGCAACCCGACGGAGTGGCGGCGTAGCTAAGCTGTTGAGTTGACGAGGAAGCATGTTGAGCACCACCATAATGCTTGGTATCCCCTGTGTCTTTGTCGCTCACCACCATCACTGTATGGCCGAAATGGTATTCTACTCAGAATGGCAAATCCCATAGACTGTCGTGCCAAAATATTAATCTCATTTGCTTGGCCCTTTCTTGCTTGATATTGTACAAAGCATCGAGAAATAGACACAGTAAACCAGCAAATAAGTCTGAGGGAGCTGCCAACCATTTTAAGTTAAAAAAAGTTAGAGTTAAGTTAGAAAAACAGTTTTCAAGAACAGCTTCAACTATGTTGAAGCCAGTTCAAATCTGTCTAGGTCAGAATGACTCAGGTAAAGAGTGTTTTGCACAGTATGTTCCTATTAAACAGACAATTAATTCTCTATTCCATTACCAATCAGTGCATGAACAATATAAGCATGTGTGGGATGGCAAAAACATGGCTGAGAATGTGCTCTTCCAGACTGAGCATCACTGAGCTTGATCCTGTATCAGGATGCATTTGACCCACTAGGATCTGGAAAGAAAAAACAAGATATTTGTGGTGTATCTAACGCTTGCAGATTTTAATGCCACATAACAGATCCAGCACTGATCAAATGCAACTTGTTCTTCTCTGATCACGATTTTAAGTATTTTGGTCAAGACTTGGATATGGGAACCCTCGTCAATGACCTTAAAGATCTTGAGCTCAATCTTTCTAATGGAAAGGTCTACAAGAGAACTCAGGTGACAACCTGGGTTCACATAGCATAGAAGGCTTTGTGGAGAACTTCAGCGGGAGTTCACACTTCTGCAGATATTGTGATATCAGCAGAGAAGCGTTCCATGCAGATCCTCTTATCCAGGTCACAAAACGCACAGTGCAGTCATACAATGCAGTCATACAATGAGCAGTGAAGGGCAGTCTTACATCTAGTGGAGGTGTTAAAATTTGACTCTGTGTTTAATACACTCAAATACTCCAGTCAGGGTTGACTCCATGTATTGGCCACGATCTTTTTGAAGGCTAAAATGTTTAGCTATCTTGAGTTATTCGACGAATAAATCAGTTCAAGTATCTTGGTAGGGATGCTAATGACAAACCGTGTGAGGTTAATCCAGGGGATTCTGCTGTGCAGAATTGGAATTTTCTGAGAATGTTGCCTGTTTTGAGACAAAGTACAAAATCCAGGTGACAACCAAAGTATGGCTGTTGGCCAGATAGCATACCTAAGAGTTCTGATTGATGAATTGCCGAATCTAAACCTTTCCTGACAACCCACTAAAGTCATTATCCTGAGCGCATTCTCCAATATGGGCCACTTATTCGCCTATGGACTTTAAGATTTCAGAGCAAACACAAATATTTTAAGCAGTGTTTGAAAAAATTTGGCAATTTTAAGAATCCATGTTCTACTCTTGCAGAGAGACATCAGGCCTTTCTGAGTGCTGGTACCATCCTCCCTCCATGTGTTTCCGTGGAGAGGGGCACACAGTTTTTCTCAGATGACTACAATGATGTAATCAGAAGTAATTGTTGATGTAATTCAAAAGAAAATAGCCTTTTCTTTTCACGCCAAGATATATGTATATGCCCATTTTGAGCTGCTCACAGACATCAATGTGCCTCGTAGCTTGGAACTCAGTATGGAGGAATGTGGAAGAGCAATCACAGATTACTTCAGGGGTACAAAAGGGTTCATGCTACGTTTTAGACATATGCAGTAGAAAGACCTGTACAAATGGTTACCCATTAAATTTGGAATGCCAAATCTATTTAGCATTTTGACTGTAGCTACTTCAGAAACCTACCCCATTGGCATAGGTTACTCTCAACGTGTGTGTTTATATCTTTTCTTCTTTAAAAGCTTATTATGGTAGGCATGACGTACTTGTTCCCTACAGATGTCTGCTACTGCAGCTGACGTTGAGACAACTCTCAGTCTTCCTGCAAGTCCTCGCCTGATACTGCCTGGTATACATACATTTCATTTAGATTCATTTATATATATCATATTGGCCATTTATCTCGAGTTTACAAACGTTTTCACAAGGTAAAATGCATTCCCATGTTGAAGGCCATGAGGGCCGTGTTAATCACACCAACATTTGCCACGGGACTTGCAGCTGTGTTTGCAATCTACTACATATTCAACCTTCATTATCAAGTTGAGGCAGCCTGCACTCTGGAATTAATTCAGAGGTAAACCCCTTTTATTCCTTGTCATTATTATATGGATAATTCCAAATTAATGTGTTTGTATTTTTTGCATAAAATGGTATAATTGACAGCAGTGGCGGTTCTAGGATTTTTCTGAGACAGGGGTCACAAAGGGGCCACATTATACACTGAGGGGCCAATAACCCGTCAACATCCATACACAGAAAATCCCTTGTTCAGTAGTCTACGTGATATGCAGGACTATACGCAGTATACCCAAAGTCATTTTAGGTAAGTCCCTCCACTTTACGGCCATATTGCAACGCTTTTTTGGCACTCATCGGGCATCCTATTTGGCAGAAATGTGCGTGCTCCCTTCACGACACCAATCTTGCTCCAGCGGCAAGTTCACAACACATGATTGGCACGATGTCTTCACATCACACAACATATTTGGCTCAATGTATTCACATGTAGAAGTTTTGCCGAGGAAGGGGTGGGATATGTGTAGACAACGGCCATATTGGCGTTACAAACTAGCCCCATGCATTTCTATGGAGGATTTTTTGAGTGCTGTCCTATAATTTGCATTGAAAACACAATATAAAACTAAAATATATTAGACACTTCAGTGGAAATACACTATTTATTTATACACATATATTTTTTTAAACAGAAATCATACAACAAGTTTTACTTTAACTCTTTCCCCTTTTGTTGATAAGAGAACCCACTTTCACTGCCAATTTGCGTACATTAAAACAAACACACACACATATAGCATGAGGAAAAACTACATCATATTTACACAATATTTTCAACGACTATTTTTACAATGGTTTGATTTGGAATGCCACCGTCTTGCTTGTTAGAACAGCCTGATTCTGATTTGAAGACTGACAATGGGTCATTTGAAAGCGTAAAAATTACGGAAGGGGTAGCAAAACACTAAAGATGGAATATTCCTACCATTTGAAGTCTTTGTATTAGAAGTCATTGAGTGGCCTCTTCCTATTTCCGTGCTGCATCTTGCGAAATACCAGTTTAGGAGAGGTTGTACAGAACCATCTGCTCTAGAATGGGAAATGTCTGACGAGAAGAAAATGAAACACGTTTGAGTAACTTCATTGTTATTAACTTTCATAACCTACTGGTTCTAAACCTGGCGTTTCTAAAATGAATGACAAAATATGCTCACTGTAGTTGCAATAGGATATAGCATCATACCATTTTGTAGGGATGTGCCGAGCGAGGCTTTTGAAACAGTGGCGCTTCTACAGCCAAACTGGTTTGATGCTTCGAAGCTTTTGACACACTACTCCACAACGCCATCTGGTGGTAAATAAAAATCCCTACACCAACAATACAGACAAAAGCTCCTTCATAGGCACTATTCTTGACGTTGTTTAGGCTACTAATGTAGGCCTAGCATACTGGCTAAAGATACATTCATATGTGGAACAGATGTTCCCGTAAGAGCCTGATATATACTGGTCAGAGCATGAAGATGTTAGACATTATGTATATAATTCTTTAATGCATTAACAGTTTACTTATTTGGGTGAGTCTCTGCTGTGTTTTGAGACCTGCATGACGTGTCAGGTGTTACTGTGTTAATGAAATTAAATCAATCAATCAATTGTCGCGAATAGAACATTACAACGCTGTACTTCACCCCAAGGATATAGCTAAATGCCTGGGGTGCTTGGAATAGTGGGCTGCAAGCGTGGTGTACTTGCGCCTTCCCGCAGGCTTTAGCGAGGTGTACTTGCACATTCCACTCATTTTCCATGGCACCGTGCGCCTTTACGAATCAACATAAGGCTATATATCACCTGATATTTGGTCTGCCTAAACATAACAAATATGCACTAAGGCAAAAGGCATTTATGCGGTATACATAATTAATATCACAACTGACTTTAACGGTCAATATGTCAAACGTGCAGACGTTATGCAATAATATAAATAACATCACTGTTTCTAAGTAATAACAACATTACTGTTTTTATTACAGCTTTATAAACTGTCAAATGGTTTGGGACAACAAAATGCGCATTCTCAATGTAACGAGATTGCCCGGCAGTGTGCATATGATGCACATATTTTCAACAGCAGCCTATGAACAACACCACAAAGGGCAAGCGACAAATCGACTTGACTGAGCCCCTTTTCCCTGTCACAAGGCCTTGGAGGACTGTATTAGCCTATTTCTGTCCTGATGTTGCTGATCTATGATCTCAGGCAGGGGGTGTATTTTTCAAAGCCATTATTGCTTAAGTGGTAACCATTTCCGTTGACTGAATATAAGGGAATTTACCTTATATGTTTCGTATAGTACCACATACAGCCACATTTTTCCTCCATTGTACTACAACTAGGAAAGATGATTCACATGACAGGTTACGCTTTAATGTAGGCCAGAATGAAGGCAGAAATGAGTAGGCCAAGTATGCCATACTATTGTAGCCTATGTAGACAACACAAACGTTATAGCTCAACTTCTGTATGCTGTTTTTTTGTATTATTGTTTTAACAAGACTTTGGTTATATGGTCCATTTCGTAAGAGTACCCTATTCATGGCTTTCATAAGTTCCATTATAGGAGTATTAATTAAGCACCATACATTCATAATCTAGGCACGTGTGGAAAGGGATCTAATAAAACCCATCAATAGACAAACTATATGATAGCATACCGTCATAGTGTTTACTTCGGCTACATAAGAAGCAACAGCGTCGAATGAAAACGTAGGATGGCCTATTTGATACACAAACAAGCGGTGTACAACGTTAACAAATGGGTTAAATAAAAACAGGAGCATATTTGTTAGCTTTAACTCAAATGTGAATGGTAGAAGCTATTACATACAATGTAATAAATCAATGCAGTCTGCATTAATAATTCTAGGTGCTGTATTTTATACACCTGTGGAACGTGACCTGATGTAAACTTGAACCAGAGCGTCAATATCTGTCACGTCTGTAATTACGTTAACGTTCCAGTTAATGCGAGACACGACAAGTAAAAACATCGTTTTTTTATGCACTGGTCAATTTCGACATTTTTGGCTAATTAATCTTGGCATGTATTCTTTCACACTACTACAACAACAAATCTGATTTACACATTTAGGTGTTTATTTCATTACCTTTTGTCTACTCGCGCCTGAATATTTCTGCTAAATTCACTAAAAGTTAAGTTCTAACGTTTCATGCTGTACCGTGTTGGTGATAGGAAACATATCATGTGTTGGAAAGTTTTCTGCATTATTTCTTGCATGACGTAGTGCAAACTAAATATGGACACTTTCTTTGTATCCGCAACCAATCATAAAAAGTTGGCAGGTGTACAAACAGACAGGCACACACATAAATACACTGTTATCACCACACTGGTCTGATCTGGGTCCTCATTAGAAGTATTGAAGTATGTATTCAGAAGTATGTTTCCTAACTGCATTTAGGAAAAAATCCTATCTTAAGATAGGAATTTGGTCATTACAGAACCATCCTAACTCAAGTATTTCCTAACTTATGAATCATAACTTAGGATGGCACATACCTTGTCCTAAATGCAAAATAACTGCCAAACTGACTGCAACAGTATTGTTGCTTAGCCTATGACAAAATGATGAACATGACTGTTAGGGACATCATAACGTTTTTTTTTTCACAAAATTAGTTAAGTGAAAACTTAAAAATGTAGGCCTATAAGCTATGTGTTTTAATCATTTACAACATTTATAACAAATAAATATTAATCTTTATTACAGAATATTAGACCTTTTATGTTACTGCTACTAATTAATGTTTTTTGTTTTTCATCCTATACAGCAAATAAATAAATATTGACACACTCTCTTGCATCCTACATAGGCTTAACCCAAGGCCTATTTCTCTGATATTATGGTTTGTCCATCTTGAGCAACCAACTGTCAAAGATTCTTTAGAATACCATCTTTGTAATCTGACATTTTAATCATAGATACAGGCAGTCTCGTATAAATTCTGAGATAAGATAGGACACAGCCATGAGTTCAGGAAGTGCTTCTATAATAGGAATATAGGATTTTTTTTACCTATCTATGAAACTTAATTTAAGATAGGATAAGGACAAGGATATTTTTCTGTAATTAGGCCACTGAAATGATCGCACGTGTGATTCAGAGAAAACGTGCGTACGCCACCCTTCCAGATGTGCCCATTATAAATCACAAATGAACGTCAACTTGTGCTCAGCCGGATTGTTTTAGGTCTCCACCTTGTGTTTACACCCTTGTGTTTATCATTAGCATATGTTTTAATGAAATCAATGGCCTAAAAGATGTAGCTTATGTAAAATTATATATTGAAAACATTGTATAGGCCTAGCCTTTGCCATCTGATGTTAAAACTAGCCTATATGCATCAGATCGAATAGCTTACCTAATTATGTTTTTTCCAGCAAAGCTTTCTGGAAAGAGATCGTATGCATCCATGTTCATTGTCCTCTACTTCCTTTCATTCCTTCTGCTTGCAGTAATGTCAATAATCAACATTTCGTATGTTTGTAAGTAAGCTAGGCCTACTTTGTAGAAAAAAAAAGGGTAGACCTAGCATAGGAAGGAAACACGTACGTTTCCAATATGACCCTAGGGTAATATGCTGATTTAGCCTACAAAACAGAGGACTAAATTATAAGCGTGATATGTCATATAGGCTTAACGTTTCTTTTAGTGTAGGCTATATTTTTGCTGAAAAAGTAGCCTAGTTCGCCGGTCATTTTTCATTCATTCTGCATATCTTTGCGATCATTTTCTTTCAATAATGTCCAATGGCTTAAACATTGTCCTTTATTGTTTGCTTTAGGCTTACCTTTATTATATCCTACATTAACTCCGACGCAACACTAAAAATGAAGATGCCCTGCTTTCAGAGGATAACTTCCGTCCCTTGGTTGTGTAGGCTATATATGATATAAAATATGTATAGCTTACAGTCAAATATTACCTTTCTGTTACGAAGTTGGGAGTAGGCCTATGAGTGCAAATTAGATTGTAGGGGAGGCTAAACGCGAGTAAACGCAGTTTATCCACCTCTGACATTTTAGAAATAGAGTTTAGGCCTACCCACCTCTTATTAGAGTTTATCCACCTCTCAAAAACGTTTATTCACTTTTAACATTCAAAACTGTATGATCAAATTTACTATCCTATATTTCCTTATATTATATACTGCACAATAACCTCCAACATTATCAAACTGTTCGAATGCCTTTTTGAATGCCTAAACGAGGGCAATTGGACATTTGATGGTCAATATTAGATTGGTGAGAAAACAATACTAGATCACCTGTAAGAATTTTGATGTCAACTCAACGTATGTACTCCCAATCATCCGTCAATTGATCTAAAGTGCATTTTACTCCGGATAATTCCGTGGACCATTCTTAGTATGTTGATAACCAACTAGGCTATTAGCTTTAACATCAGGAACTTTTTTTCTAGATATTACGATGTACTTTTAGGATGTACTACAACTGGAAAGCTTGATTCATGTGCCAGGCTGTGCTTTAATTTATAGGCCAGAATAATAAAGAAATTAGTAGTAGTAGTCCAAGTAAACATACTCTGTAGTCTATATTGACAACACGTTAGTAGTGTGGCAGACTTTGGGTATACGGTCCTTTTCTTAACAGTAGCATATTCATGACTATCATCAGGTTTAAATACACCCTTTCCCACAGGTGTAGTTAATCGACCCAGAGCCATAGTATTCGTACTTTATCTGGTTAACGTTAACATTAGTTAAAACGATACTGAGCACATTCTTAGCTGGGAGCTACGTTAGGTTTGGTTGTGGTTAGCTAACGTTATCGAAATCTACAGCTAAACCAGTCACTTTAAAGTTGACGTTTATTAAGTGGGTTATCTCACATAATGAATTTTAACGGATAGGGTAGCAAAGTGCTAACGTTAACCATTTCCCTAACGTTATAACGTTAGTTTGGCTATGTGTGACCTAACATTTCACATAACATAAAGTTTGACGAGATTAATGAGTCAATACCAAAAACCTGTCTGTAATTAGAAATGTGCTTCTTAAGGAGAGTTTTACGTGCAAATAAAATGGGAATCATGGTAGGCTGGTCAGACCATAAAGTTAAAAAGATTCACAGCTCCAGATTGCAGCGGTTGATCGCTTTCAGCTGCAGGTCATGTCATAATGCAAAAGGTTGCCGCCATGGCGTAATTTATTGCTCTTTTTTTATCATAAATATCTCAAAAAGTCCGTTTCAAGACAAGCGGTTTCCATCGCATTAGACTTTGATCGGAAAAAGAATAATGAAGAGAAGAACAGAGAAGAACATAATAGTCCATTGCATGAAAATGTACTGTACTGTTCTGCTAGCTAGCTGTATAATTCTGAACTGCTTGCAATATTCTCGTTTGCTTTTTATGTCAGTTATTTTCATTTGACAGTTTCATTTAAAAGCATTTTAGATTTCTAAAAGCTTACAGGTTTTTCTAAGCTTTTCTAACCTAAGTTTGTTTTCTAGTACCAATTTGCTTGTTAAGTAAGCATTATATTGGCAAGACAGTATAGGAAACCAAAGCTGAATAAATCAATGGGCGCCGCGTTTCATGTTGCGTTACGTGAAATAAGTTTAGCAATATTTTTACTCCTCTCAATATGTAGTTCTAGAAAATAAGAGGTGAAATCACATATTCTGTCAGAAATGTAATTAACTTATAGCCTTTCCTCGGGTAGTAGTGCAATCTGTAGTGTGAACTATTTTAGCCTGCAAACTTCTAAATGACAAAACATCAGACGTGCTTGTGTCAACATTTTCTAAGATGGCATGACTTGAAATAGATGAAGCACAACTCCTCTCAATATGTAGTTATAGAAAACATGACGTGATATCAAATATTCTGTCAGAAATGTAATTATTGCATTTCAAGCAGTTTGTTACTAGGTGAAATGTAATCTGTCTTTATCTTGATGCCAGCCAGGCAATCAGATTTAGGGTAGCTAAATCATGTGTAATAAAATGACTTTTCATATTTCGAGTATATTCTGAGGATGCTTCAATAGTTTAGGCTACCTCTTCTTTTGTGTGCATACATGCACAAATCTGTAGTTTGTGATTTTATTTTTTACATTAATAAAGGTATTTGTATGATTTCACTGTTGTTTCAGATGGTAGCTGACTGCTCATGAACTTGCGCTCATAATGCTGAAGACAATGAGGGGATGGAGGAAGAATGTATAGATTTATGTGCCGTGCGTAGGTTGGTGCAGACTTCCACACACTGTGTGAAATTGTATATTGTATATTCTGAAAATGTATGTGTATATCCACATATCCTCCACAGGTTTGTTCTAAGTATGTAATCCACTTTCAAATGTTTAGAACACATTGAGTTTTGAGTGATGTTGATTCCTAGCTTTTCCTAAATAATAATACATTTTAAATATGTATATCATTTTCATATTATACTGATTTATATAAGGAAGTTCTATTTTTTTGTAATCAAATGTATTTTATGTCTCTCTGACTTCATGTATTAATGGTAAGGTACAGTATGTTTTTTTATGTCATTCTTATGGACTGTAGCTTATATACAAATAAATGGTTTATTTTTATAGACCAAATAAATCTAAACCATTGTTTCTGACTTGATTATTAGTTTTTATGCATACTTTTATTTTGTTGGTGAAAAAGTGACTTCAACATTCTAAATCCCGTTTCCTGCATTTTTTTTACACTGATCACTAAAATTATCGTAACTTTTGAAAGGTTAATGTTATTCCGATACAGTCTTTTTTGTTAAATAGCCCACAGCTCTCTGAACATTTCATATAGATATATTTTTCTCTATCTTATAGAGAAATATGATGAAAATTCATTTTTATATTTATTGAAATTAAATTTTGACAAATTCCGGATATACATTTTTGGAGAGGATTTTGAAATACTGTTCATTACTGTATCAACATTACCATATGTATTTTACATCATTTCATAGAACTGATTCTTTTCATTACAATGGTATGTACAGTGGGCATCGCTTTCAAATGACCACTTCATTCGCGCATTACGCGGCGTGAAGCTGCGTGAAGCTTTACTACCACTTTCAGCCACTGTGCGTCGCTCTGCCTGCGGTCCCTTCTGAAAAAGCAAGATCTACCATAAAACATAATTGTTGCCGAGAGTAATCCCAGCCTACGAATTCAATAACAAAATAAATCATGCATAATTAAACATTACCTCGATTTAGGCTACTTGGGTATGGTTTAAGGCTTGACTACATGGTGGTAACGAAAATCGAAATCGAAATTTGCTGTCTACATTATTGTCAGTGTTGGGGTTAATGCAACTACGCAAATCAAAACAGTGGTGTGATAATTGAGCCAGTAGAGAAATAACTGTTCAGAATTAATCTGTAGCCTTGGGTATGCTTCTGTAGAAAACAATGTTGTTGCCGATTTAATACTATCTGGCGACGTTTTTAACAGGCTACGCAATAGAGGCTTAGACAACTATGACCCACGTTTTGGTTTTGTAAATTAATTTCTTTGACTGCAATGTAGTCAATTGACTGCTTGACATGTCATTTTTATTTTTCTGTACAATAAACAAATGCATCTGCTTTATGCCGCAGAATTACATTCATATTTGGAACTTACATAGTCCAATGCATCGTTCCACTACGTTAGTGTTTCCCAAAACCATAGTAGCAATGAACGTTCGCAACCAGTATCGTAAAGTTGTGTAGTTACAACTACGCCTCTCGACCTGTGGTAGAATGCTAGAAGCATAGTTCCAGGGATCTTCATGTCAAAGACGTCACTGACGCCAGTTATTTGATTGCAAATTAATAATGATAAATACATTTAGGTTTCTAATTGATATTTACACTTCTAACCACCATACATCCATATTTTAAAATGCCCAAGGCAGAAAATACATAAATTAAAAGTCAATTTGCAGCCATGTGCACGTAAGTAAAAGGCAGATAAATAATAAGGTTATTTTATCGCACTTTTTGACCAGTCAGATGAGAATATGTAGCCTTTGATTTTCATGGAGGGGGGGGGTCCTTGTTAGTTTTACGCAAACCAAGCCAAGAAGGCTGATTCTTATTTTGATAATATGATCTGCACAAAAGATAAACTTAGGTAAACAACGATGTCAATATTGTTGTCAACGTCTTAATCCAGATTCAAACTACTTGGACAAGGGACTGGTAACTGCTGTGAAACGGCGGCTGTCATCTGCCGGCCTTAACGCAATGCGCCACAGAAGTATGTGCAGGTGCCCGTTCACGTGCTACTAAATGTCATTAACCACCTTAGTCTCTTAGTCTTAGTCTACTGAAGTTTTGGGAAACAGTCGTAACTTACATGTTGGTTAGTTGAACGATGCATCCTGTTAGTAAAAAGCTAACCTCCGTAGTTGTACGGGAAACGCCCCCCAGATCAGCTTGTAGGCCATTAGCAATCTGTTTATTTTAATTTATGAAGCCTACACAGTATATTACATGCCACATTCTCACTTTCAATAGACAGATGCAATAGCCATTGGTCAAGTATTGAGTATAAAGCAATTAAGATAGTACCCTATACAAAAAGTACTTCGATCATACTATCATAAAAAATCGTTAAAACGAATAGCATTTTGCAACTTGACAAAACACTAGATTAAATATCGTAGGCACAGGAGAAAACTTGTACATCCATTGGTCCGTGGGGAGATAATGTGCCAGTTGCCTCTCCCTTCTGTATGACTTGTTCGGCTGTGAGCTTGTTTCGCCAAAAAAAAAACTATTGCAGATATCAATGCGTCTTTGTTCATGGGTTTGGCCTCACAGCAGAGGCTTAGACAACTATGACCCATGTTTTGGTTTCATAATTTGCACTACTTATTGACTGCAATGTAGTCAATTGACTGCTTGACAGGTTATTTTAATTTTAATTGTACAATACACAAATACATCTGCTTTATGCCGCAGAATTATGCACTTGGATATTTTGGAGAGAACGGACGCAAGAATCTGTAGGCTATTTGTGGCTGGTTACCAGCAAACAATGCATTAACTCAAGACGTCAAACATTTTCTAAACAATACAAACAGAAAGGATGCAGCAGGCAGCAAATGTAGAAGAGTCATTTCCAGTGGAAGAACAAAATGCTGAATGAAGCCTAAATTTATGAAGGCATATCTGGCAAGTTTTTATTTTTTGAAGACGTAAATGGCCTAGTAAATGGCCTAGTTTGCAAGAAGGAGACATAAAGCGTGAGCATGCCACACTATCCACAGCTGTGGTAGCGGGGGTAGGAGGATTACTGTTAGCGCAGGATTTTTATAAAATTCTTCAACAGAAGGCCTGCCTCGACTGCAGGCTTGTGGATTGCGCAGCCTACAGTAAGTAGGTCTAGTGAGTTAGGAGTCCTCTAGACTTCTTTTCAGCTATCTCAGAGGTGGAAAGTTGCATTCGTTGGGGGCAGGGCCGGGTTAACAATTCATAGACCCTTGGGAACAAATGTCTGATGCCCCCCCCTGCCCCCCAGCCAACATGAATCAGTGTCAGGTGAATTAGGAAATGCCTTATGGCTGAAAGATGCTTTGGGATCCCCCCTGTCAAGCAATAACCATACAAAAAGTTAAAAACAGATGACATGATGCGCATCACTGACATAATGCGCAAATAATATAGCCTAGATATTCCAATATATTCGAATACATGTGTTTATTTTAGAGGGGATATTCGAACGTCATTTTTGAGCAATTTTGACAGCCCTAGTCCACTGTAGGCTACGCCAATCGTCTATTAACACCTTCCACTAACCCCGGTGAGTGGGGGGTTGCTATAATGCGTGTGAAATAGCACCATTGAGTAGTCTATGCGAAATAGCCTTAAAATCGTTCCGGTGTTGTGTGCCTTCTGGTTTCTCCACCTACTGGTTTCCTTGCGCGTGCATGCGCTGCAGCAGTTGTCAGACATTCACAAACAAGTTGTTTTAGGCGGTTTGAAGTCGCTTTTCATGAGCGCTCGGCTACATTACAGCCACTCAGACAAAAGACATGTAAAAAATATATGTTTTGAAAACTAGCATTAAACTGGATTCGATCCCGCAAAAGCAACACATGCGTGACTCTCTCCAGAGATTCCCTGATTCCTGATTCCCTACTCTTTGAGCCAACTAATATGTTACGCGAATAAATTAACTATTGTAGGCTACCATTAATTAATAATGTAGGCAACTCCCAGGAAACATGTTGTCCAGGCTATCTGAAACAAGGGGTTGCCTCTCATCTACAACAACTGGTTACGTTGATCTGCTACAGTCGTCAGTGCACTGTGCACAGTAGGCCTATGCCACTCTTTGTGGTTGATCAAATAAAAATAAAAGATGTATTTGGTGATGACGTTATTGTAGGCCTAGTAGACCTAAATTCTGAGAAATTAAATGGTACGAGAAACGATCTACATAGCGCACCAGACCGCGATGTCTTCAAGGGTTGAATGAAGGGAGTTTGCAAAAATTAGTGCATTTTTCAAGTCAATAAACATTCATAATTTTCGAATGTCTTTTTTCAGGGAACATCTGACTTTTAAAAACCATAGGCCTGGTAGTCGCAGTTATAAGATAAAGGCAATACCATTTGCATCACTTTAATGCAGTTCAGTGAATTAGCAAGATACCATCAGAAGGCAACAATCATAAAGCACAGTGCGCGCGCGCGCTCTCTCCCCTGCGCATAAAGGTGTCTGCGTGTTGTAGGCTAGATTTGCATGAGTTCTTTCTTTTGCTTACTTTTGTGAGTTGCGACCACCTAGGCTATGTTATAGACGTTCTATGAGGTACCAGTGTTTAGCTGTGTCACAAAACAATAAGCTTTGTCAAACTACTTTTAAAATGATATTCAGGGCTATATACATTTTAAACATTCGGGGCTGAAGACCCGACAAAGCCTTGCGTTAATTCTTCAGGTGGGAAGTGTCAGGAATTTTCATACGAGAGACGCTCTCATTGGTGGTTATGAAGTAGGACAGCAACATATCCAATCAAATTATGAGAGATGCTGAATTTAACATAAACTGCGATGTTTGATTTTAAATGAATGTAAATTTAGCCGGGACTGTAAAGCTGTCACACGTGGGTGCTCGATGTTTTCAGTGGGTGCCCGAGAGACGGAGCATCCACGGTATCGGCGCCAATGACAAGCATATCTCGCGGTTGCATCCATTACAAACAAACATGCAATGTGAACGTCTGGGATTGGGAAGAGCACTAAATGCTCTAAATACTGAATAAGCACAAAGTCAAACCTTTAAATGAAAAACACTCTTTAATAATCAAAAAAATAAACCGCTAATGAAGTAAACTTGTTACCATCAAAAATCGTTTATCGCCTGTAACTCCGTGATAACAGGATGTAACAGGAAGGCATTTGGCTGAGCAACGGAGGTTAATATGCTCTATATTTTGTCCAAATGATGTCTATCATCTTTGCACTCGGAGAAAACCAGAATGTTTAATTTGTCCTGCGTTTCTTCTATGGCAGCAAACGGGATTCACTCGCAGTTAACCAAATATTTCTTTATTAGGGCAGGGCAGGCATATTTCTGGCTATTAAATTATTTCTAAACCAGTCTGCTAAAGTTTGTAGTGAAGTCTGCGTAGGGTTTTCCAGGCTCCATTTCTTTTTACGAGACACCCTGCTCACTTGAGCAATCTACCGGATGTTTGGGTTGTTGCAGCGTCACACTGGGAAAATACAAATTAAAGTCGCGTGATACCGCGTGATCCCACGCGCGGACCGCGAGTGAAGCTGGCCAAGTCGAAGCACTGCCAACTGCATATCCCATTGATGGTATGCATTATACTCAAGAAATAAGGTTTCTTGTGTGAGGAGGTCATCCAGCACCAAAAATGGAATGTTCGGCACGGGCACGAAAGGGTTAATTTTGTTCTATTGGCTGATAGTACTCTCTGTTATCCAGTTGATACCTTGGTGAAATACTGGTCTCTGCCACATACTACCACTGCTTTATTATGTAATTATTTCAAGGTTCTTGGGATGTTTTTGCCATGTTATTGTTATGAAATTGCAATGTTTTTATATACTTACTATACTTTTATATAAGGTGGCATAACATTGTGATTACCTTGCAATAACTTAGCAAAACCAACATCCTTGCAATAACGTATGGAATAACTTTGCAAATTACATTTTAACATTATGGCTAAAACACCAGACGGACATTGAAATGCGGTTGGAATATAATTGCAAAAAAGAAAACGTTCCAACAACCTTGAAATCTAAATGGAATTTGTGACTGACCTTGCAATATAATTACAATATAATAGCATCCTTGAAATAAGTATGGATTAATGCTGCAAATAACCTTGCAATATCATTGCAATATCATTTGTGACATTGCAAAGTCATTTTATACTTATTACAAGGTTGATGGGATGGTTTTGCCTTGTTAATGCAATGAAATTGCGCAGATAATAATGAAGAATGTATAATTTCATTTCAAACATATGAAATTGAATATTGGTAGTGAGCATTTATAACTGGACAAAATGAAACATATATAATGTTATTTCAAACATGTGTGGTGTCGTGAGTAGTTTGAACAGATAACAATGGAGATTTAATAATTTTATTTCTTGAAATGCCCCCTACACTAATGTAAATTATAACTGATTTAGGTTCTTGGAATGATTTTGCCATGTTATTGTAACTTTATTTTGTAATTATTTCAAGGTTCTTGGGATGTTTTTGGCAATGAAATTGCAATGTTATTGCAATGTTATACTTACCAAGGTTGTTGGCATGGCATATTATTCCATGAAATTTGAAATAAGTATGGTATAACACTGTGATTCCCTTGCAACAACTTAGTAAAACCATTTTTTTACAAATTTCAAAATCTGTCAATTATTGTCAAAATTATTTTTTTTCACATCTAGACATGTGAAATGCGTTAACTATGGCAACAAAAATGAAAAAAATTGGTCTGATTTTTTTCTTACTTATCAAATTTTTTTAGTTTTCGCGTTCAGGATGAGAGAGTTTTTTTTGACAAATTTGAAAATCTGTCAGACATTGTCCAAATTATTTTTTATTTCATGTCTAGACATGTGAAATGCATGAACTATGGTAAAAAAAGTGAAAAAGAAAAAATTGGTCTGATTTTTTGTACTTTTCAGATTTTCTTAGTTTTCATATAAGGTTCGGGGTCAGGAAAAAAGACAGATTTTTGAAAAATTTCAAAATCTGTCAATTATTGTCAAAATAATTTTTTTTCAAATCTAGACATGTGAAATGCATGAACTATGGTAAAAAAAGTGAAAAAGAAAAAATTGGTCTGATTTTTTGTACTTTTCAGATTTTCTTAGTTTTCATATAAGGTTCGGGGTCAGGAAAAAAGACAGATTTTTGAAAAATGTCAAAATCTGTCAATTATTGTCAAAATTATTTTTTTTCACATCTAGACATGTGAAATGCGTTAACTATGGCAACAAAAATGAAAAAAAAAATTGGTCTGATTTTTTTCTTACTTTTCAGATTTTTTTAGTTTTCGCGTTCAGGATGAGAGAAAGTTTTTTTTGACAAATTTGAAAATCTGTCAGACATTGTCCAAATTATTTTTTATTTCATGTCAAAAAGTGAAAAAGAAAAAATTGGTCTGATTTTTTGTACTTTTCAGATTTTCTTAGTTTTCATATAAGGTTCGGGGTCAGGAAAAAAGACAGATTTTTGAAAAATTTCAAAATCTGTCAATTATTGTCAAAATATTTTTTTTTCACATCTAGACATGTGAAATGCGTTAACTATGGCAACAAAAATGAAAAAAAAAATTGGTCTGATTTTTTTTTTACTTTTCAGATTTTTTTAGTTTTCGCGGTCTGGATGAGAGAAAGTTTTTTTTTACAAAGTTCAAAATCTGTCAGATATTGTCCAAATTATGTTTTATTTCATGTCTAGACATGTGAAATGTATGAGCTATGGGAAAAAAAGTGAAAAAAAATTTGGTTTGATTTTTTCGTACTTTTCAGATTTTTTTAGTTTTCATTTAAGGTTGGGGGTCAGGAAAAAAGTGAGATTTTAGACAAATTTCAATATCTGTCAATTATTGTCCAAATTATTTTTATTTCACATCTAGACATGTGAAATGTATGAACTATGGCAAAAAAAGTAAAAAAAAAATTGGTCTGATTTTTTCTTACTTTTCAGATTTTTTTAGTTTTCGCGTTCAGGATGAGAGAAAGTTTTTTTGACAAATTTGAAAATCTGTCAGACATTGTCCAAATTATTTTTTATTTCATGTCTAGACATGTGAAATGCATGAGCTATGGGAAAAAAAGTGAAAAAAAAATTTGGTATGATTTTTTCGTACTTTTCAGATTTTCTTAGTTTTCATATAAGGTTCGGGGTCAGGAAAAAAGACAGATTTTTGAAAAATGTCAAAATCTGTCAATTATTGTCAAAATTATTTTTTTTCACATCTAGACATGTGAAATGCATGAACTATGGTAAAAAAAGTGAAAAAGAAAAAATTGGTCTGATTTTTTGTACTTTTCAGATTTTCTTAGTTTTCATATAAGGTTCGGGGTCAGGAAAAAAGACAGATTTTTGAAAAATGTCAAAATCTGTCAATTATTGTCAAAATTATTTTTTTTCACATCTAGACATGTGAAATGCGTTAACTATGGAAACAAAAATGAAAAAAAAAATTGGTCTGATTTTTTTCTTACTTTTCAGATTTTTTTAGTTTTCGCGTTCAGGATGAGAGAAAGTTTTTTTTGACAAATTTGAAAATCTGTCAGACATTGTCCAAATTATTTTTTATTTCATGTCAAAAAGTGAAAAAGAAAAAATTGGTCTGATTTTTTGTACTTTTCAGATTTTCTTAGTTTTCATATAAGGTTCGGGGTCAGGAAAAAAGACAGATTTTTGAAAAATTTCAAAATCTGTCAATTATTGTCAAAATATTTTTTTTTCACATCTAGACATGTGAAATGCGTTAACTATGGCAACAAAAATGAAAAAAAAATTGGTCTGATTTTTTTTTACTTTTCAGATTTTTTTAGTTTTCGCGGTCTGGATGAGAGAAAGTTTTTTTTTACAAAGTTCAAAATCTGTCAGATATTGTCCAAATTATGTTTTATTTCATGTCTAGACATGTGAAATGTATGAGCTATGGGAAAAAAAGTGAAAAAAAATTTGGTTTGATTTTTTCGTACTTTTCAGATTTTTTTAGTTTTCATTTAAGGTTGGGGGTCAGGAAAAAAGTGAGATTTTAGACAAATTTCAATATCTGTCAATTATTGTCCAAATTATTTTTATTTCACATCTAGACATGTGAAATGTATGAACTATGGCAAAAAAAGTGAAAAAAAAATTGGTCTGATTTTTTCTTACTTTTCAGATTTTTTTAGTTTTCGCGTTCAGGATGAGAGAAAGTTTTTTTGACAAATTTGAAAATCTGTCAGACATTGTCCAAATTATTTTTTATTTCATGTCTAGACATGTGAAATGCATGAACTATGGTAAAAAAAGTGAAAAAGAAAAAATTGGTCTGATTTTTTGTACTTTTCAGATTTTCTTAGTTTTCATATAAGTTTCGGGGTCAGGAAAAAAGACAGATTTTTGAAAATTGTCAAAATCTGTCAATTATTGTCAAAATTATTTTTTTTCACATCTAGACATGTGAAATGCATGAACTATGGTAAAAAAAGTGAAAAAGAAAAAATTGGTCTGATTTTTTGTACTTTTCAGATTTTCTTAGTTTTCATATAAGGTTCGGGGTCAGGAAAAAAGACAGATTTTTGAAAAATGTCAAAATCTGTCAATTATTGTCAAAATTATTTTTTTTCACATCTAGACATGTGAAATGCGTTAACTATGGCAACAAAAATGAAAAAAAAAATTGGTCTGATTTTTTTCTTACTTTTCAGATTTTTTTAGTTTTCGCGTTCAGGATGAGAGAAAGTTTTTTTTGACAAATTTGAAAATCTGTCAGACATTGTCCAAATTATTTTTTATTTCATGTCAAAAAGTGAAAAAGAAAAAATTGGTCTGATTTTTTGTACTTTTCAGATTTTCTTAGTTTTCATATAAGGTTCGGGGTCAGGAAAAAAGACAGATTTTTGAAAAATTTCAAAATCTGTCAATTATTGTCAAAATATTTTTTTTTCACATCTAGACATGTGAAATGCGTTAACTATGGCAACAAAAATGAAAAAAAAAATTGGTCTGATTTTTTTTTTACTTTTCAGATTTTTTTAGTTTTCGCGGTCTGGATGAGAGAAAGTTTTTTTTTACAAAGTTCAAAATCTGTCAGATATTGTCCAAATTATGTTTTATTTCATGTCTAGACATGTGAAATGTATGAGCTATGGGAAAAAAAGTGAAAAAAAATTTGGTTTGATTTTTTCGTACTTTTCAGATTTTTTTAGTTTTCATTTAAGGTTGGGGGTCAGGAAAAAAGTGAGATTTTAGACAAATTTCAATATCTGTCAATTATTGTCCAAATTATTTTTATTTCACATCTAGACATGTGAAATGTATGAACTATGGCAAAAAAAGTAAAAAAAAAATTGGTCTGATTTTTTCTTACTTTTCAGATTTTTTTAGTTTTCGCGTTCAGGATGAGAGAAAGTTTTTTTGACAAATTTGAAAATCTGTCAGACATTGTCCAAATTATTTTTTATTTCATGTCTAGACATGTGAAATGCATGAGCTATGGGAAAAAAAGTGAAAAAAAAATTTGGTATGATTTTTTCGTACTTTTCAGATTTTCTTAGTTTTCATATAAGGTTCGGGGTCAGGAAAAAAGACAGATTTTTGAAAAATGTCAAAATCTGTCAATTATTGTCAAAATTATTTTTTTTCACATCTAGACATGTGAAATGCATGAACTATGGTAAAAAAAGTGAAAAAGAAAAAATTGGTCTGATTTTTTGTACTTTTCAGATTTTCTTAGTTTTCATATAAGGTTCGGGGTCAGGAAAAAAGACAGATTTTTGAAAAATGTCAAAATCTGTCAATTATTGTCAAAATTATTTTTTTTCACATCTAGACATGTGAAATGCGTTAACTATGGAAACAAAAATGAAAAAAAAAATTGGTCTGATTTTTTTCTTACTTTTCAGATTTTTTTAGTTTTCGCGTTCAGGATGAGAGAAAGTTTTTTTTGACAAATTTGAAAATCTGTCAGACATTGTCCAAATTATTTTTTATTTCATGTCAAAAAGTGAAAAAGAAAAAATTGGTCTGATTTTTTGTACTTTTCAGATTTTCTTAGTTTTCATATAAGGTTCGGGGTCAGGAAAAAAGACAGATTTTTGAAAAATTTCAAAATCTGTCAATTATTGTCAAAATATTTTTTTTTCACATCTAGACATGTGAAATGCGTTAACTATGGCAACAAAAATGAAAAAAAAAATTGGTCTGATTTTTTTTTTACTTTTCAGATTTTTTTAGTTTTCGCGGTCTGGATGAGAGAAAGTTTTTTTTTACAAAGTTCAAAATCTGTCAGATATTGTCCAAATTATGTTTTATTTCATGTCTAGACATGTGAAATGTATGAGCTATGGGAAAAAAAGTGAAAAAAAATTTGGTTTGATTTTTTCGTACTTTTCAGATTTTTTTAGTTTTCATTTAAGGTTGGGGGTCAGGAAAAAAGTGAGATTTTAGACAAATTTCAATATCTGTCAATTATTGTCCAAATTATTTTTATTTCACATCTAGACATGTGAAATGTATGAACTATGGCAAAAAAAGTAAAAAAAAAATTGGTCTGATTTTTTCTTACTTTTCAGATTTTTTTAGTTTTCGCGTTCAGGATGAGAGAAAGTTTTTTTGACAAATTTGAAAATCTGTCAGACATTGTCCAAATTATTTTTTATTTCATGTCTAGACATGTGAAATGCATGAGCTATGGGAAAAAAAGTGAAAAAAAAATTTGGTATGATTTTTTCGTACTTTTCAGATTTTCTTAGTTTTCATATAAGGTTCGGGGTCAGGAAAAAAGACAGATTTTTGAAAAATGTCAAAATCTGTCAATTATTGTCAAAATTATTTTTTTTCACATCTAGACATGTGAAATGCATGAACTATGGTAAAAAAAGTGAAAAAGAAAAAATTGGTCTGATTTTTTGTACTTTTCAGATTTTCTTAGTTTTCATATAAGGTTCGGGGTCAGGAAAAAAGACAGATTTTTGAAAAATGTCAAAATCTGTCAATTATTGTCAAAATTATTTTTTTTCACATCTAGACATGTGAAATGCGTTAACTATGGAAACAAAAATGAAAAAAAAAATTGGTCTGATTTTTTTCTTACTTTTCAGATTTTTTTAGTTTTCGCGTTCAGGATGAGAGAAAGTTTTTTTTGACAAATTTGAAAATCTGTCAGACATTGTCCAAATTATTTTTTATTTCATGTCAAAAAGTGAAAAAGAAAAAATTGGTCTGATTTTTTGTACTTTTCAGATTTTCTTAGTTTTCATATAAGGTTCGGGGTCAGGAAAAAAGACAGATTTTTGAAAAATTTCAAAATCTGTCAATTATTGTCAAAATATTTTTTTTTCACATCTAGACATGTGAAATGCGTTAACTATGGCAACAAAAATGAAAAAAAAATTGGTCTGATTTTTTTTTACTTTTCAGATTTTTTTAGTTTTCGCGGTCTGGATGAGAGAAAGTTTTTTTTTACAAAGTTCAAAATCTGTCAGATATTGTCCAAATTATGTTTTATTTCATGTCTAGACATGTGAAATGTATGAGCTATGGGAAAAAAAGTGAAAAAAAATTTGGTTTGATTTTTTCGTACTTTTCAGATTTTTTTAGTTTTCATTTAAGGTTGGGGGTCAGGAAAAAAGTGAGATTTTAGACAAATTTCAATATCTGTCAATTATTGTCCAAATTATTTTTATTTCACATCTAGACATGTGAAATGTATGAACTATGGCAAAAAAAGTGAAAAAAAAATTGGTCTGATTTTTTCTTACTTTTCAGATTTTTTTAGTTTTCGCGTTCAGGATGAGAGAAAGTTTTTTTGACAAATTTGAAAATCTGTCAGACATTGTCCAAATTATTTTTTATTTCATGTCTAGACATGTGAAATGCATGAACTATGGTAAAAAAAGTGAAAAAGAAAAAATTGGTCTGATTTTTTGTACTTTTCAGATTTTCTTAGTTTTCATATAAGTTTCGGGGTCAGGAAAAAAGACAGATTTTTGAAAAATGTCAAAATCTGTCAATTATTGTCAAAATTATTTTTTTTCACATCTAGACATGTGAAATGCATGAACTATGGTAAAAAAAGTGAAAAAGAAAAAATTGGTCTGATTTTTTGTACTTTTCAGATTTTCTTAGTTTTCATATAAGGTTCGGGGTCAGGAAAAAAGACAGATTTTTGAAAAATGTCAAAATCTGTCAATTATTGTCAAAATTATTTTTTTTCACATCTAGACATGTGAAATGCGTTAACTATGGCAACAAAAATGAAAAAAAAAATTGGTCTGATTTTTTTCTTACTTTTCAGATTTTTTTAGTTTTCGCGTTCAGGATGAGAGAAAGTTTTTTTTGACAAATTTGAAAATCTGTCAGACATTGTCCAAATTATTTTTTATTTCATGTCAAAAAGTGAAAAAGAAAAAATTGGTCTGATTTTTTGTACTTTTCAGATTTTCTTAGTTTTCATATAAGGTTCGGGGTCAGGAAAAAAGACAGATTTTTGAAAAATTTCAAAATCTGTCAATTATTGTCAAAATATTTTTTTTTCACATCTAGACATGTGAAATGCGTTAACTATGGCAACAAAAATGAAAAAAAAAATTGGTCTGATTTTTTTTTTACTTTTCAGATTTTTTTAGTTTTCGCGGTCTGGATGAGAGAAAGTTTTTTTTTACAAAGTTCAAAATCTGTCAGATATTGTCCAAATTATGTTTTATTTCATGTCTAGACATGTGAAATGTATGAGCTATGGGAAAAAAAGTGAAAAAAAATTTGGTTTGATTTTTTCGTACTTTTCAGATTTTTTTAGTTTTCATTTAAGGTTGGGGGTCAGGAAAAAAGTGAGATTTTAGACAAATTTCAATATCTGTCAATTATTGTCCAAATTATTTTTATTTCACATCTAGACATGTGAAATGTATGAACTATGGCAAAAAAAGTAAAAAAAAAATTGGTCTGATTTTTTCTTACTTTTCAGATTTTTTTAGTTTTCGCGTTCAGGATGAGAGAAAGTTTTTTTGACAAATTTGAAAATCTGTCAGACATTGTCCAAATTATTTTTTATTTCATGTCTAGACATGTGAAATGCATGAGCTATGGGAAAAAAAGTGAAAAAAAAATTTGGTATGATTTTTTCGTACTTTTCAGATTTTCTTAGTTTTCATATAAGGTTCGGGGTCAGGAAAAAAGACAGATTTTTGAAAAATGTCAAAATCTGTCAATTATTGTCAAAATTATTTTTTTTCACATCTAGACATGTGAAATGCATGAACTATGGTAAAAAAAGTGAAAAAGAAAAAATTGGTCTGATTTTTTGTACTTTTCAGATTTTCTTAGTTTTCATATAAGGTTCGGGGTCAGGAAAAAAGACAGATTTTTGAAAAATGTCAAAATCTGTCAATTATTGTCAAAATTATTTTTTTTCACATCTAGACATGTGAAATGCGTTAACTATGGAAACAAAAATGAAAAAAAAAATTGGTCTGATTTTTTTCTTACTTTTCAGATTTTTTTAGTTTTCGCGTTCAGGATGAGAGAAAGTTTTTTTTGACAAATTTGAAAATCTGTCAGACATTGTCCAAATTATTTTTTATTTCATGTCAAAAAGTGAAAAAGAAAAAATTGGTCTGATTTTTTGTACTTTTCAGATTTTCTTAGTTTTCATATAAGGTTCGGGGTCAGGAAAAAAGACAGATTTTTGAAAAATTTCAAAATCTGTCAATTATTGTCAAAATATTTTTTTTTCACATCTAGACATGTGAAATGCGTTAACTATGGCAACAAAAATGAAAAAAAAATTGGTCTGATTTTTTTTTACTTTTCAGATTTTTTTAGTTTTCGCGGTCTGGATGAGAGAAAGTTTTTTTTTACAAAGTTCAAAATCTGTCAGATATTGTCCAAATTATGTTTTATTTCATGTCTAGACATGTGAAATGTATGAGCTATGGGAAAAAAAGTGAAAAAAAATTTGGTTTGATTTTTTCGTACTTTTCAGATTTTTTTAGTTTTCATTTAAGGTTGGGGGTCAGGAAAAAAGTGAGATTTTAGACAAATTTCAATATCTGTCAATTATTGTCCAAATTATTTTTATTTCACATCTAGACATGTGAAATGTATGAACTATGGCAAAAAAAGTGAAAAAAAAATTGGTCTGATTTTTTCTTACTTTTCAGATTTTTTTAGTTTTCGCGTTCAGGATGAGAGAAAGTTTTTTTGACAAATTTGAAAATCTGTCAGACATTGTCCAAATTATTTTTTATTTCATGTCTAGACATGTGAAATGCATGAACTATGGTAAAAAAAGTGAAAAAGAAAAAATTGGTCTGATTTTTTGTACTTTTCAGATTTTCTTAGTTTTCATATAAGTTTCGGGGTCAGGAAAAAAGACAGATTTTTGAAAAATGTCAAAATCTGTCAATTATTGTCAAAATTATTTTTTTTCACATCTAGACATGTGAAATGCATGAACTATGGTAAAAAAAGTGAAAAAGAAAAAATTGGTCTGATTTTTTGTACTTTTCAGATTTTCTTAGTTTTCATATAAGGTTCGGGGTCAGGAAAAAAGACAGATTTTTGAAAAATGTCAAAATCTGTCAATTATTGTCAAAATTATTTTTTTTCACATCTAGACATGTGAAATGCGTTAACTATGGCAACAAAAATGAAAAAAAAAATTGGTCTGATTTTTTTCTTACTTTTCAGATTTTTTTAGTTTTCGCGTTCAGGATGAGAGAAAGTTTTTTTTGACAAATTTGAAAATCTGTCAGACATTGTCCAAATTATTTTTTATTTCATGTCAAAAAGTGAAAAAGAAAAAATTGGTCTGATTTTTTGTACTTTTCAGATTTTCTTAGTTTTCATATAAGGTTCGGGGTCAGGAAAAAAGACAGATTTTTGAAAAATTTCAAAATCTGTCAATTATTGTCAAAATATTTTTTTTTCACATCTAGACATGTGAAATGCGTTAACTATGGCAACAAAAATGAAAAAAAAAATTGGTCTGATTTTTTTTTTACTTTTCAGATTTTTTTAGTTTTCGCGGTCTGGATGAGAGAAAGTTTTTTTTTACAAAGTTCAAAATCTGTCAGATATTGTCCAAATTATGTTTTATTTCATGTCTAGACATGTGAAATGTATGAGCTATGGGAAAAAAAGTGAAAAAAAATTTGGTTTGATTTTTTTGTACTTTTCAGATTTTTTTAGTTTTCATTTAAGGTTGGGGGTCAGGAAAAAAGTGAGATTTTAGACAAATTTCAATATCTGTCAATTATTGTCCAAATTATTTTTATTTCACATCTAGACATGTGAAATGTATGAACTATGGCAAAAAAAGTGAAAAAAAAATTGGTCTGATTTTTTCTTACTTTTCAGATTTTTTTAGTTTTCGCGTTCAGGATGAGAGAAAGTTTTTTTGACAAATTTGAAAATCTGTCAGACATTGTCCAAATTATTTTTTATTTCATGTCTAGACATGTGAAATGCATGAACTATGGTAAAAAAAGTGAAAAAGAAAAAATTGGTCTGATTTTTTGTACTTTTCAGATTTTCTTAGTTTTCATATAAGTTTCGGGGTCAGGAAAAAAGACAGATTTTTGAAAAATGTCAAAATCTGTCAATTATTGTCAAAATTATTTTTTTTCACATCTAGACATGTGAAATGCATGAACTATGGTAAAAAAAGTGAAAAAGAAAAAATTGGTCTGATTTTTTGTACTTTTCAGATTTTCTTAGTTTTCATATAAGGTTCGGGGTCAGGAAAAAAGACAGATTTTTGAAAAATGTCAAAATCTGTCAATTATTGTCAAAATTATTTTTTTTCACATCTAGACATGTGAAATGCGTTAACTATGGAAACAAAAATGAAAAAAAAAATTGGTCTGATTTTTTTCTTACTTTTCAGATTTTTTTAGTTTTCGCGTTCAGGATGAGAGAAAGTTTTTTTTGACAAATTTGAAAATCTGTCAGACATTGTCCAAATTATTTTTTATTTCATGTCAAAAAGTGAAAAAGAAAAAATTGGTCTGATTTTTTGTACTTTTCAGATTTTCTTAGTTTTCATATAAGGTTCGGGGTCAGGAAAAAAGACAGATTTTTGAAAAATTTCAAAATCTGTCAATTATTGTCAAAATATTTTTTTTTCACATCTAGACATGTGAAATGCGTTAACTATGGCAACAAAAATGAAAAAAAAATTGGTCTGATTTTTTTTTACTTTTCAGATTTTTTTAGTTTTCGCGGTCTGGATGAGAGAAAGTTTTTTTTTACAAAGTTCAAAATCTGTCAGATATTGTCCAAATTATGTTTTATTTCATGTCTAGACATGTGAAATGTATGAGCTATGGGAAAAAAAGTGAAAAAAAATTTGGTTTGATTTTTTCGTACTTTTCAGATTTTTTTAGTTTTCATTTAAGGTTGGGGGTCAGGAAAAAAGTGAGATTTTAGACAAATTTCAATATCTGTCAATTATTGTCCAAATTATTTTTATTTCACATCTAGACATGTGAAATGTATGAACTATGGCAAAAAAAGTAAAAAAAAAATTGGTCTGATTTTTTCTTACTTTTCAGATTTTTTTAGTTTTCGCGTTCAGGATGAGAGAAAGTTTTTTTGACAAATTTGAAAATCTGTCAGACATTGTCCAAATTATTTTTTATTTCATGTCTAGACATGTGAAATGCATGAGCTATGGGAAAAAAAGTGAAAAAAAAATTTGGTATGATTTTTTCGTACTTTTCAGATTTTCTTAGTTTTCATATAAGGTTCGGGGTCAGGAAAAAAGACAGATTTTTGAAAAATGTCAAAATCTGTCAATTATTGTCAAAATAATTTTTTTTCACATCTAGACATGTGAAATGCATGAACTATGGTAAAAAAAGTGAAAAAGAAAAAATTGGTCTGATTTTTTGTACTTTTCAGATTTTCTTAGTTTTCATATAAGGTTCGGGGTCAGGAAAAAAGACAGATTTTTGAAAAATGTCAAAATCTGTCAATTATTGTCAAAATTATTTTTTTTCACATCTAGACATGTGAAATGCGTTAACTATGGCAACAAAAATGAAAAAAAAAATTGGTCTGATTTTTTTCTTACTTTTCAGATTTTTTTAGTTTTCGCGTTCAGGATGAGAGAAAGTTTTTTTTGACAAATTTGAAAATCTGTCAGACATTGTCCAAATTATTTTTTATTTCATGTCAAAAAGTGAAAAAGAAAAAATTGGTCTGATTTTTTGTACTTTTCAGATTTTCTTAGTTTTCATATAAGGTTCGGGGTCAGGAAAAAAGACAGATTTTTGAAAATTTTCAAAATCTGTCAATTATTGTCAAAATATTTTTTTTTCACATCTAGACATGTGAAATGCGTTAACTATGGCAACAAAAATGAAAAAAAAAATTGGTCTGATTTTTTTTTTACTTTTCAGATTTTTTTAGTTTTCGCGGTCTGGATGAGAGAAAGTTTTTTTTTACAAAGTTCAAAATCTGTCAGATATTGTCCAAATTATGTTTTATTTCATGTCTAGACATGTGAAATGTATGAGCTATGGGAAAAAAAGTGAAAAAAAATTTGGTTTGATTTTTTCGTACTTTTCAGATTTTTTTAGTTTTCATTTAAGGTTGGGGGTCAGGAAAAAAGTGAGATTTTAGACAAATTTCAATATCTGTCAATTATTGTCCAAATTATTTTTATTTCACATCTAGACATGTGAAATGTATGAACTATGGCAAAAAAAGTAAAAAAAAAATTGGTCTGATTTTTTCTTACTTTTCAGATTTTTTTAGTTTTCGCGTTCAGGATGAGAGAAAGTTTTTTTGACAAATTTGAAAATCTGTCAGACATTGTCCAAATTATTTTTTATTTCATGTCTAGACATGTGAAATGCATGAGCTATGGGAAAAAAAGTGAAAAAAAAATTTGGTATGATTTTTTCGTACTTTTCAGATTTTCTTAGTTTTCATATAAGGTTCGGGGTCAGGAAAAAAGACAGATTTTTGAAAAATGTCAAAATCTGTCAATTATTGTCAAAATAATTTTTTTTCACATCTAGACATGTGAAATGCATGAACTATGGTAAAAAAAGTGAAAAAGAAAAAATTGGTCTGATTTTTTGTACTTTTCAGATTTTCTTAGTTTTCATATAAGGTTCGGGGTCAGGAAAAAAGACAGATTTTTGAAAAATGTCAAAATCTGTCAATTATTGTCAAAATTATTTTTTTTCACATCTAGACATGTGAAATGCGTTAACTATGGCAACAAAAATGAAAAAAAAAATTGGTCTGATTTTTTTCTTACTTTTCAGATTTTTTTAGTTTTCGCGTTCAGGATGAGAGAAAGTTTTTTTTGACAAATTTGAAAATCTGTCAGACATTGTCCAAATTATTTTTTATTTCATGTCAAAAAGTGAAAAAGAAAAAATTGGTCTGATTTTTTGTACTTTTCAGATTTTCTTAGTTTTCATATAAGGTTCGGGGTCAGGAAAAAAGACAGATTTTTGAAAAATTTCAAAATCTGTCAATTATTGTCAAAATATTTTTTTTTCACATCTAGACATGTGAAATGCGTTAACTATGGCAACAAAAATGAAAAAAAAAATTGGTCTGATTTTTTTTTTACTTTTCAGATTTTTTTAGTTTTCGCGGTCTGGATGAGAGAAAGTTTTTTTTTACAAAGTTCAAAATCTGTCAGATATTGTCCAAATTATGTTTTATTTCATGTCTAGACATGTGAAATGTATGAGCTATGGGAAAAAAAGTGAAAAAAAATTTGGTTTGATTTTTTCGTACTTTTCAGATTTTTTTAGTTTTCATTTAAGGTTGGGGGTCAGGAAAAAAGTGAGATTTTAGACAAATTTCAATATCTGTCAATTATTGTCCAAATTATTTTTATTTCACATCTAGACATGTGAAATGTATGAACTATGGCAAAAAAAGTAAAAAAAAAATTGGTCTGATTTTTTCTTACTTTTCAGATTTTTTTAGTTTTCGCGTTCAGGATGAGAGAAAGTTTTTTTGACAAATTTGAAAATCTGTCAGACATTGTCCAAATTATTTTTTATTTCATGTCTAGACATGTGAAATGCATGAGCTATGGGAAAAAAAGTGAAAAAAAAATTTGGTATGATTTTTTCGTACTTTTCAGATTTTCTTAGTTTTCATATAAGGTTCGGGGTCAGGAAAAAAGACAGATTTTTGAAAAATGTCAAAATCTGTCAATTATTGTCAAAATTATTTTTTTTCACATCTAGACATGTGAAATGCATGAACTATGGTAAAAAAAGTGAAAAAGAAAAAATTGGTCTGATTTTTTGTACTTTTCAGATTTTCTTAGTTTTCATATAAGGTTCGGGGTCAGGAAAAAAGACAGATTTTTGAAAAATGTCAAAATCTGTCAATTATTGTCAAAATTATTTTTTTTCACATCTAGACATGTGAAATGCGTTAACTATGGCAACAAAAATGAAAAAAAAAATTGGTCTGATTTTTTTCTTACTTTTCAGATTTTTTTAGTTTTCGCGTTCAGGATGAGAGAAAGTTTTTTTTGACAAATTTGAAAATCTGTCAGACATTGTCCAAATTATTTTTTATTTCATGTCAAAAAGTGAAAAAGAAAAAATTGGTCTGATTTTTTGTACTTTTCAGATTTTCTTAGTTTTCATATAAGGTTCGGGGTCAGGAAAAAAGACAGATTTTTGAAAAATTTCAAAATCTGTCAATTATTGTCAAAATATTTTTTTTTCACATCTAGACATGTGAAATGCGTTAACTATGGCAACAAAAATGAAAAAAAAAATTGGTCTGATTTTTTTTTTACTTTTCAGATTTTTTTAGTTTTCGCGGTCTGGATGAGAGAAAGTTTTTTTTTACAAAGTTCAAAATCTGTCAGATATTGTCCAAATTATGTTTTATTTCATGTCTAGACATGTGAAATGTATGAGCTATGGGAAAAAAAGTGAAAAAAAATTTGGTTTGATTTTTTCGTACTTTTCAGATTTTTTTAGTTTTCATTTAAGGTTGGGGGTCAGGAAAAAAGTGAGATTTTAGACAAATTTCAATATCTGTCAATTATTGTCCAAATTATTTTTATTTCACATCTAGACATGTGAAATGTATGAACTATGGCAAAAAAAGTAAAAAAAAAATTGGTCTGATTTTTTCTTACTTTTCAGATTTTTTTAGTTTTCGCGTTCAGGATGAGAGAAAGTTTTTTTGACAAATTTGAAAATCTGTCAGACATTGTCCAAATTATTTTTTATTTCATGTCTAGACATGTGAAATGCATGAGCTATGGGAAAAAAAGTGAAAAAAAAATTTGGTATGATTTTTTCGTACTTTTCAGATTTTCTTAGTTTTCATATAAGGTTCGGGGTCAGGAAAAAAGACAGATTTTTGAAAAATGTCAAAATCTGTCAATTATTGTCAAAATTATTTTTTTTCACATCTAGACATGTGAAATGCATGAACTATGGTAAAAAAAGTGAAAAAGAAAAAATTGGTCTGATTTTTTGTACTTTTCAGATTTTCTTAGTTTTCATATAAGGTTCGGGGTCAGGAAAAAAGACAGATTTTTGAAAAATGTCAAAATCTGTCAATTATTGTCAAAATTATTTTTTTTCACATCTAGACATGTGAAATGCGTTAACTATGGCAACAAAAATGAAAAAAAAAATTGGTCTGATTTTTTTCTTACTTTTCAGATTTTTTTAGTTTTCGCGTTCAGGATGAGAGAAAGTTTTTTTTGACAAATTTGAAAATCTGTCAGACATTGTCCAAATTATTTTTTATTTCATGTCAAAAAGTGAAAAAGAAAAAATTGGTCTGATTTTTTGTACTTTTCAGATTTTCTTAGTTTTCATATAAGGTTCGGGGTCAGGAAAAAAGACAGATTTTTGAAAAATTTCAAAATCTGTCAATTATTGTCAAAATATTTTTTTTTCACATCTAGACATGTGAAATGCGTTAACTATGGCAACAAAAATGAAAAAAAAAATTGGTCTGATTTTTTTTTTACTTTTCAGATTTTTTTAGTTTTCGCGGTCTGGATGAGAGAAAGTTTTTTTTTACAAAGTTCAAAATCTGTCAGATATTGTCCAAATTATGTTTTATTTCATGTCTAGACATGTGAAATGTATGAGCTATGGGAAAAAAAGTGAAAAAAAATTTGGTTTGATTTTTTCGTACTTTTCAGATTTTTTTAGTTTTCATTTAAGGTTGGGGGTCAGGAAAAAAGTGAGATTTTAGACAAATTTCAATATCTGTCAATTATTGTCCAAATTATTTTTATTTCATGTCTAGACATGTGAAATGCATGAGCTATGGGAAAAAAAGTGAAAAAAAAATTTGGTATGATTTTTTCGTACTTTTCAGATTTTCTTAGTTTTCATATAAGGTTCGGGGTCAGGAAAAAAGACAGATTTTTGAAAAATGTCAAAATCTGTCAATTATTGTCAAAATTATTTTTTTTCACATCTAGACATGTGAAATGCATGAACTATGGTAAAAAAAGTGAAAAAGAAAAAATTGGTCTGATTTTTTGTACTTTTCAGATTTTCTTAGTTTTCATATAAGGTTCGGGGTCAGGAAAAAAGACAGATTTTTGAAAAATGTCAAAATCTGTCAATTATTGTCAAAATTATTTTTTTTCACATCTAGACATGTGAAATGCGTTAACTATGGCAACAAAAATGAAAAAAAAAATTGGTCTGATTTTTTTCTTACTTTTCAGATTTTTTTAGTTTTCGCGTTCAGGATGAGAGAAAGTTTTTTTTGACAAATTTGAAAATCTGTCAGACATTGTCCAAATTATTTTTTATTTCATGTCAAAAAGTGAAAAAGAAAAAATTGGTCTGATTTTTTGTACTTTTCAGATTTTCTTAGTTTTCATATAAGGTTCGGGGTCAGGAAAAAAGACAGATTTTTGAAAAATTTCAAAATCTGTCAATTATTGTCAAAATATTTTTTTTTCACATCTAGACATGTGAAATGCGTTAACTATGGCAACAAAAATGAAAAAAAAAATTGGTCTGATTTTTTTTTTACTTTTCAGATTTTTTTAGTTTTCGCGGTCTGGATGAGAGAAAGTTTTTTTTTACAAAGTTCAAAATCTGTCAGATATTGTCCAAATTATGTTTTATTTCATGTCTAGACATGTGAAATGTATGAGCTATGGGAAAAAAAGTGAAAAAAAATTTGGTTTGATTTTTTCGTACTTTTCAGATTTTTTTAGTTTTCATTTAAGGTTGGGGGTCAGGAAAAAAGTGAGATTTTAGACAAATTTCAATATCTGTCAATTATTGTCCAAATTATTTTTATTTCACATCTAGACATGTGAAATGTATGAACTATGGCAAAAAAAGTAAAAAAAAAATTGGTCTGATTTTTTCTTACTTTTCAGATTTTTTTAGTTTTCGCGTTCAGGATGAGAGAAAGTTTTTTTGACAAATTTGAAAATCTGTCAGACATTGTCCAAATTATTTTTTATTTCATGTCTAGACATGTGAAATGCATGAGCTATGGGAAAAAAAGTGAAAAAAAAATTTGGTATGATTTTTTCGTACTTTTCAGATTTTCTTAGTTTTCATATAAGGTTCGGGGTCAGGAAAAAAGACAGATTTTTGAAAAATGTCAAAATCTGTCAATTATTGTCAAAATAATTTTTTTTCACATCTAGACATGTGAAATGCATGAACTATGGTAAAAAAAGTGAAAAAGAAAAAATTGGTCTGATTTTTTGTACTTTTCAGATTTTCTTAGTTTTCATATAAGGTTCGGGGTCAGGAAAAAAGACAGATTTTTGAAAAATGTCAAAATCTGTCAATTATTGTCAAAATTATTTTTTTTCACATCTAGACATGTGAAATGCGTTAACTATGGAAACAAAAATGAAAAAAAAAATTGGTCTGATTTTTTTCTTACTTTTCAGATTTTTTTAGTTTTCGCGTTCAGGATGAGAGAAAGTTTTTTTTGACAAATTTGAAAATCTGTCAGACATTGTCCAAATTATTTTTTATTTCATGTCAAAAAGTGAAAAAGAAAAAATTGGTCTGATTTTTTGTACTTTTCAGATTTTCTTAGTTTTCATATAAGGTTCGGGGTCAGGAAAAAAGACAGATTTTTGAAAAATGTCAAAATCTGTCAATTATTGTCAAAATTATTTTTTTTCACATCTAGACATGTGAAATGCGTTAACTATGGCAACAAAAATGAAAAAAAAAATTGGTCTGATTTTTTTCTTACTTTTCAGATTTTTTTAGTTTTCGCGTTCAGGATGAGAGAAAGTTTTTTTTGACAAATTTGAAAATCTGTCAGACATTGTCCAAATTATTTTTTATTTCATGTCAAAAAGTGAAAAAGAAAAAATTGGTCTGATTTTTTGTACTTTTCAGATTTTCTTAGTTTTCATATAAGGTTCGGGGTCAGGAAAAAAGACAGATTTTTGAAAAATTTCAAAATCTGTCAATTATTGTCAAAATATTTTTTTTTCACATCTAGACATGTGAAATGCGTTAACTATGGCAACAAAAATGAAAAAAAAAATTGGTCTGATTTTTTTTTTACTTTTCAGATTTTTTTAGTTTTCGCGGTCTGGATGAGAGAAAGTTTTTTTTTACAAAGTTCAAAATCTGTCAGATATTGTCCAAATTATGTTTTATTTCATGTCTAGACATGTGAAATGTATGAGCTATGGGAAAAAAAGTGAAAAAAAATTTGGTTTGATTTTTTCGTACTTTTCAGATTTTTTTAGTTTTCATTTAAGGTTGGGGGTCAGGAAAAAAGTGAGATTTTAGACAAATTTCAATATCTGTCAATTATTGTCCAAATTATTTTTATTTCACATCTAGACATGTGAAATGTATGAACTATGGCAAAAAAAGTAAAAAAAAAATTGGTCTGATTTTTTCTTACTTTTCAGATTTTTTTAGTTTTCGCGTTCAGGATGAGAGAAAGTTTTTTTGACAAATTTGAAAATCTGTCAGACATTGTCCAAATTATTTTTTATTTCATGTCTAGACATGTGAAATGCATGAACTATGGTAAAAAAAGTGAAAAAGAAAAAATTGGTCTGATTTTTTGTACTTTTCAGATTTTCTTAGTTTTCATATAAGTTTCGGGGTCAGGAAAAAAGACAGATTTTTGAAAAATGTCAAAATCTGTCAATTATTTTCAAAATTATTTTTTTTCACATCTAGACATGTGAAATGCGTTAACTATGGAAACAAAAATGAAAAAAAAAATTGGTCTGATTTTTTTCTTACTTTTCAGATTTTTTTAGTTTTCGCGTTCAGGATGAGAGAAAGTTTTTTTTGACAAATTTGAAAATCTGTCAGACATTGTCCAAATTATTTTTTATTTCATGTCAAAAAGTGAAAAAGAAAAAATTGGTCTGATTTTTTGTACTTTTCAGATTTTCTTAGTTTTCATATAAGGTTCGGGGTCAGGAAAAAAGACAGATTTTTGAAAAATTTCAAAATCTGTCAATTATTGTCAAAATATTTTTTTTTCACATCTAGACATGTGAAATGCGTTAACTATGGCAACAAAAATGAAAAAAAAAATTGGTCTGATTTTTTTTTTACTTTTCAGATTTTTTTAGTTTTCGTTGTCTGGATGAGAGAAAGTTTTTTTTTACAAAGTTCAAAATCTGTCAGATATTGTCCAAATTATTTTTTATTTCATGTCTAGACATGTGAAATGCATGAGCTATGGGAAAAAAAGTGAAAAAAAAATTTGGTATGATTTTTTCGTACTTTTCAGATTTTCTTAGTTTTCATATAAGGTTCGGGGTCAGGAAAAAAGACAGATTTTTGAAAAATGTCAAAATCTGTCAATTATTGTCAAAATTATTTTTTTTCACATCTAGACATGTGAAATGCATGAACTATGGTAAAAAAAGTGAAAAAGAAAAAATTGGTCTGATTTTTTGTACTTTTCAGATTTTCTTAGTTTTCATATAAGGTTCGGGGTCAGGAAAAAAGACAGATTTTTGAAAAATGTCAAAATCTGTCAATTATTGTCAAAATTATTTTTTTTCACATCTAGACATGTGAAATGCGTTAACTATGGCAACAAAAATGAAAAAAAAAATTGGTCTGATTTTTTTCTTACTTTTCAGATTTTTTTAGTTTTCGCGTTCAGGATGAGAGAAAGTTTTTTTTGACAAATTTGAAAATCTGTCAGACATTGTCCAAATTATTTTTTATTTCATGTCAAAAAGTGAAAAAGAAAAAATTGGTCTGATTTTTTGTACTTTTCAGATTTTCTTAGTTTTCATATAAGGTTCGGGGTCAGGAAAAAAGACAGATTTTTGAAAAATTTCAAAATCTGTCAATTATTGTCAAAATATTTTTTTTTCACATCTAGACATGTGAAATGCGTTAACTATGGCAACAAAAATGAAAAAAAAAATTGGTCTGATTTTTTTTTTACTTTTCAGATTTTTTTAGTTTTCGCGGTCTGGATGAGAGAAAGTTTTTTTTTACAAAGTTCAAAATCTGTCAGATATTGTCCAAATTATGTTTTATTTCATGTCTAGACATGTGAAATGTATGAGCTATGGGAAAAAAAGTGAAAAAAAATTTGGTTTGATTTTTTCGTACTTTTCAGATTTTTTTAGTTTTCATTTAAGGTTGGGGGTCAGGAAAAAAGTGAGATTTTAGACAAATTTCAATATCTGTCAATTATTGTCCAAATTATTTTTATTTCACATCTAGACATGTGAAATGTATGAACTATGGCAAAAAAAGTAAAAAAAAAATTGGTCTGATTTTTTCTTACTTTTCAGATTTTTTTAGTTTTCGCGTTCAGGATGAGAGAAAGTTTTTTTGACAAATTTGAAAATCTGTCAGACATTGTCCAAATTATTTTTTATTTCATGTCTAGACATGTGAAATGCATGAGCTATGGGAAAAAAAGTGAAAAAAAAATTTGGTATGATTTTTTCGTACTTTTCAGATTTTCTTAGTTTTCATATAAGGTTCGGGGTCAGGAAAAAAGACAGATTTTTGAAAAATGTCAAAATCTGTCAATTATTGTCAAAATAATTTTTTTTCACATCTAGACATGTGAAATGCATGAACTATGGTAAAAAAAGTGAAAAAGAAAAAATTGGTCTGATTTTTTGTACTTTTCAGATTTTCTTAGTTTTCATATAAGGTTCGGGGTCAGGAAAAAAGACAGATTTTTGAAAAATGTCAAAATCTGTCAATTATTGTCAAAATTATTTTTTTTCACATCTAGACATGTGAAATGCGTTAACTATGGCAACAAAAATGAAAAAAAAAATTGGTCTGATTTTTTTCTTACTTTTCAGATTTTTTTAGTTTTCGCGTTCAGGATGAGAGAAAGTTTTTTTTGACAAATTTGAAAATCTGTCAGACATTGTCCAAATTATTTTTTATTTCATGTCAAAAAGTGAAAAAGAAAAAATTGGTCTGATTTTTTGTACTTTTCAGATTTTCTTAGTTTTCATATAAGGTTCGGGGTCAGGAAAAAAGACAGATTTTTGAAAAATTTCAAAATCTGTCAATTATTGTCAAAATATTTTTTTTTCACATCTAGACATGTGAAATGCGTTAACTATGGCAACAAAAATGAAAAAAAAAATTGGTCTGATTTTTTTTTTACTTTTCAGATTTTTTTAGTTTTCGCGGTCTGGATGAGAGAAAGTTTTTTTTTACAAAGTTCAAAATCTGTCAGATATTGTCCAAATTATGTTTTATTTCATGTCTAGACATGTGAAATGTATGAGCTATGGGAAAAAAAGTGAAAAAAAATTTGGTTTGATTTTTTCGTACTTTTCAGATTTTTTTAGTTTTCATTTAAGGTTGGGGGTCAGGAAAAAAGTGAGATTTTAGACAAATTTCAATATCTGTCAATTATTGTCCAAATTATTTTTATTTCACATCTAGACATGTGAAATGTATGAACTATGGCAAAAAAAGTAAAAAAAAAATTGGTCTGATTTTTTCTTACTTTTCAGATTTTTTTAGTTTTCGCGTTCAGGATGAGAGAAAGTTTTTTTGACAAATTTGAAAATCTGTCAGACATTGTCCAAATTATTTTTTATTTCATGTCTAGACATGTGAAATGCATGAACTATGGTAAAAAAAGTGAAAAAGAAAAAATTGGTCTGATTTTTTGTACTTTTCAGATTTTCTTAGTTTTCATATAAGTTTCGGGGTCAGGAAAAAAGACAGATTTTTGAAAAATGTCAAAATCTGTCAATTATTTTCAAAATTATTTTTTTTCACATCTAGACATGTGAAATGCGTTAACTATGGAAACAAAAATGAAAAAAAAAATTGGTCTGATTTTTTTCTTACTTTTCAGATTTTTTTAGTTTTCGCGTTCAGGATGAGAGAAAGTTTTTTTTGACAAATTTGAAAATCTGTCAGACATTGTCCAAATTATTTTTTATTTCATGTCAAAAAGTGAAAAAGAAAAAATTGGTCTGATTTTTTGTACTTTTCAGATTTTCTTAGTTTTCATATAAGGTTCGGGGTCAGGAAAAAAGACAGATTTTTGAAAAATTTCAAAATCTGTCAATTATTGTCAAAATATTTTTTTTTCACATCTAGACATGTGAAATGCGTTAACTATGGCAACAAAAATGAAAAAAAAAATTGGTCTGATTTTTTTTTTACTTTTCAGATTTTTTTAGTTTTCGTTGTCTGGATGAGAGAAAGTTTTTTTTTACAAAGTTCAAAATCTGTCAGATATTGTCCAAATTATTTTTTATTTCATGTCTAGACATGTGAAATGCATGAGCTATGGGAAAAAAAGTGAAAAAAAAATTTGGTATGATTTTTTCGTACTTTTCAGATTTTCTTAGTTTTCATATAAGGTTCGGGGTCAGGAAAAAAGACAGATTTTTGAAAAATGTCAAAATCTGTCAATTATTGTCAAAATTATTTTTTTTCACATCTAGACATGTGAAATGCATGAACTATGGTAAAAAAAGTGAAAAAGAAAAAATTGGTCTGATTTTTTGTACTTTTCAGATTTTCTTAGTTTTCATATAAGGTTCGGGGTCAGGAAAAAAGACAGATTTTTGAAAAATGTCAAAATCTGTCAATTATTGTCAAAATTATTTTTTTTCACATCTAGACATGTGAAATGCGTTAACTATGGCAACAAAAATGAAAAAAAAAATTGGTCTGATTTTTTTCTTACTTTTCAGATTTTTTTAGTTTTCGCGTTCAGGATGAGAGAAAGTTTTTTTTGACAAATTTGAAAATCTGTCAGACATTGTCCAAATTATTTTTTATTTCATGTCAAAAAGTGAAAAAGAAAAAATTGGTCTGATTTTTTGTACTTTTCAGATTTTCTTAGTTTTCATATAAGGTTCGGGGTCAGGAAAAAAGACAGATTTTTGAAAAATTTCAAAATCTGTCAATTATTGTCAAAATATTTTTTTTTCACATCTAGACATGTGAAATGCGTTAACTATGGCAACAAAAATGAAAAAAAAAATTGGTCTGATTTTTTTTTTACTTTTCAGATTTTTTTAGTTTTCGCGGTCTGGATGAGAGAAAGTTTTTTTTTACAAAGTTCAAAATCTGTCAGATATTGTCCAAATTATGTTTTATTTCATGTCTAGACATGTGAAATGTATGAGCTATGGGAAAAAAAGTGAAAAAAAATTTGGTTTGATTTTTTCGTACTTTTCAGATTTTTTTAGTTTTCATTTAAGGTTGGGGGTCAGGAAAAAAGTGAGATTTTAGACAAATTTCAATATCTGTCAATTATTGTCCAAATTATTTTTATTTCACATCTAGACATGTGAAATGTATGAACTATGGCAAAAAAAGTAAAAAAAAAATTGGTCTGATTTTTTCTTACTTTTCAGATTTTTTTAGTTTTCGCGTTCAGGATGAGAGAAAGTTTTTTTGACAAATTTGAAAATCTGTCAGACATTGTCCAAATTATTTTTTATTTCATGTCTAGACATGTGAAATGCATGAGCTATGGGAAAAAAAGTGAAAAAAAAATTTGGTATGATTTTTTCGTACTTTTCAGATTTTCTTAGTTTTCATATAAGGTTCGGGGTCAGGAAAAAAGACAGATTTTTGAAAAATGTCAAAATCTGTCAATTATTGTCAAAATAATTTTTTTTCACATCTAGACATGTGAAATGCATGAACTATGGTAAAAAAAGTGAAAAAGAAAAAATTGGTCTGATTTTTTGTACTTTTCAGATTTTCTTAGTTTTCATATAAGGTTCGGGGTCAGGAAAAAAGACAGATTTTTGAAAAATGTCAAAATCTGTCAATTATTGTCAAAATTATTTTTTTTCACATCTAGACATGTGAAATGCGTTAACTATGGAAACAAAAATGAAAAAAAAAATTGGTCTGATTTTTTTCTTACTTTTCAGATTTTTTTAGTTTTCGCGTTCAGGATGAGAGAAAGTTTTTTTTGACAAATTTGAAAATCTGTCAGACATTGTCCAAATTATTTTTTATTTCATGTCAAAAAGTGAAAAAGAAAAAATTGGTCTGATTTTTTGTACTTTTCAGATTTTCTTAGTTTTCATATAAGGTTCGGGGTCAGGAAAAAAGACAGATTTTTGAAAAATTTCAAAATCTGTCAATTATTGTCAAAATATTTTTTTTTCACATCTAGACATGTGAAATGCGTTAACTATGGCAACAAAAATGAAAAAAAAATTGGTCTGATTTTTTTTTACTTTTCAGATTTTTTTAGTTTTCGCGGTCTGGATGAGAGAAAGTTTTTTTTTACAAAGTTCAAAATCTGTCAGATATTGTCCAAATTATGTTTTATTTCATGTCTAGACATGTGAAATGTATGAGCTATGGGAAAAAAAGTGAAAAAAAATTTGGTTTGATTTTTTCGTACTTTTCAGATTTTTTTAGTTTTCATTTAAGGTTGGGGGTCAGGAAAAAAGTGAGATTTTAGACAAATTTCAATATCTGTCAATTATTGTCCAAATTATTTTTATTTCACATCTAGACATGTGAAATGTATGAACTATGGCAAAAAAAGTGAAAAAAAAATTGGTCTGATTTTTTCTTACTTTTCAGATTTTTTTAGTTTTCGCGTTCAGGATGAGAGAAAGTTTTTTTGACAAATTTGAAAATCTGTCAGACATTGTCCAAATTATTTTTTATTTCATGTCTAGACATGTGAAATGCATGAACTATGGTAAAAAAAGTGAAAAAGAAAAAATTGGTCTGATTTTTTGTACTTTTCAGATTTTCTTAGTTTTCATATAAGTTTCGGGGTCAGGAAAAAAGACAGATTTTTGAAAAATGTCAAAATCTGTCAATTATTTTCAAAATTATTTTTTTTCACATCTAGACATGTGAAATGCGTTAACTATGGAAACAAAAATGAAAAAAAAAATTGGTCTGATTTTTTTCTTACTTTTCAGATTTTTTTAGTTTTCGCGTTCAGGATGAGAGAAAGTTTTTTTTGACAAATTTGAAAATCTGTCAGACATTGTCCAAATTATTTTTTATTTCATGTCAAAAAGTGAAAAAGAAAAAATTGGTCTGATTTTTTGTACTTTTCAGATTTTCTTAGTTTTCATATAAGGTTCGGGGTCAGGAAAAAAGACAGATTTTTGAAAAATTTCAAAATCTGTCAATTATTGTCAAAATATTTTTTTTTCACATCTAGACATGTGAAATGCGTTAACTATGGCAACAAAAATGAAAAAAAAAATTGGTCTGATTTTTTTTTTACTTTTCAGATTTTTTTAGTTTTCGTTGTCTGGATGAGAGAAAGTTTTTTTTTACAAAGTTCAAAATCTGTCAGATATTGTCCAAATTATTTTTTATTTCATGTCTAGACATGTGAAATGCATGAGCTATGGGAAAAAAAGTGAAAAAAAAATTTGGTATGATTTTTTCGTACTTTTCAGATTTTCTTAGTTTTCATATAAGGTTCGGGGTCAGGAAAAAAGACAGATTTTTGAAAAATGTCAAAATCTGTCAATTATTGTCAAAATTATTTTTTTTCACATCTAGACATGTGAAATGCATGAACTATGGTAAAAAAAGTGAAAAAGAAAAAATTGGTCTGATTTTTTGTACTTTTCAGATTTTCTTAGTTTTCATATAAGGTTCGGGGTCAGGAAAAAAGACAGATTTTTGAAAAATGTCAAAATCTGTCAATTATTGTCAAAATTATTTTTTTTCACATCTAGACATGTGAAATGCGTTAACTATGGCAACAAAAATGAAAAAAAAAATTGGTCTGATTTTTTTCTTACTTTTCAGATTTTTTTAGTTTTCGCGTTCAGGATGAGAGAAAGTTTTTTTTGACAAATTTGAAAATCTGTCAGACATTGTCCAAATTATTTTTTATTTCATGTCAAAAAGTGAAAAAGAAAAAATTGGTCTGATTTTTTGTACTTTTCAGATTTTCTTAGTTTTCATATAAGGTTCGGGGTCAGGAAAAAAGACAGATTTTTGAAAAATTTCAAAATCTGTCAATTATTGTCAAAATATTTTTTTTTCACATCTAGACATGTGAAATGCGTTAACTATGGCAACAAAAATGAAAAAAAAAATTGGTCTGATTTTTTTTTTACTTTTCAGATTTTTTTAGTTTTCGCGGTCTGGATGAGAGAAAGTTTTTTTTTACAAAGTTCAAAATCTGTCAGATATTGTCCAAATTATGTTTTATTTCATGTCTAGACATGTGAAATGTATGAGCTATGGGAAAAAAAGTGAAAAAAAATTTGGTTTGATTTTTTCGTACTTTTCAGATTTTTTTAGTTTTCATTTAAGGTTGGGGGTCAGGAAAAAAGTGAGATTTTAGACAAATTTCAATATCTGTCAATTATTGTCCAAATTATTTTTATTTCACATCTAGACATGTGAAATGTATGAACTATGGCAAAAAAAGTAAAAAAAAAATTGGTCTGATTTTTTCTTACTTTTCAGATTTTTTTAGTTTTCGCGTTCAGGATGAGAGAAAGTTTTTTTGACAAATTTGAAAATCTGTCAGACATTGTCCAAATTATTTTTTATTTCATGTCTAGACATGTGAAATGCATGAGCTATGGGAAAAAAAGTGAAAAAAAAATTTGGTATGATTTTTTCGTACTTTTCAGATTTTCTTAGTTTTCATATAAGGTTCGGGGTCAGGAAAAAAGACAGATTTTTGAAAAATGTCAAAATCTGTCAATTATTGTCAAAATAATTTTTTTTCACATCTAGACATGTGAAATGCATGAACTATGGTAAAAAAAGTGAAAAAGAAAAAATTGGTCTGATTTTTTGTACTTTTCAGATTTTCTTAGTTTTCATATAAGGTTCGGGGTCAGGAAAAAAGACAGATTTTTGAAAAATGTCAAAATCTGTCAATTATTGTCAAAATTATTTTTTTTCACATCTAGACATGTGAAATGCGTTAACTATGGAAACAAAAATGAAAAAAAAAATTGGTCTGATTTTTTTCTTACTTTTCAGATTTTTTTAGTTTTCGCGTTCAGGATGAGAGAAAGTTTTTTTTGACAAATTTGAAAATCTGTCAGACATTGTCCAAATTATTTTTTATTTCATGTCAAAAAGTGAAAAAGAAAAAATTGGTCTGATTTTTTGTACTTTTCAGATTTTCTTAGTTTTCATATAAGGTTCGGGGTCAGGAAAAAAGACAGATTTTTGAAAAATTTCAAAATCTGTCAATTATTGTCAAAATATTTTTTTTTCACATCTAGACATGTGAAATGCGTTAACTATGGCAACAAAAATGAAAAAAAAATTGGTCTGATTTTTTTTTACTTTTCAGATTTTTTTAGTTTTCGCGGTCTGGATGAGAGAAAGTTTTTTTTTACAAAGTTCAAAATCTGTCAGATATTGTCCAAATTATGTTTTATTTCATGTCTAGACATGTGAAATGTATGAGCTATGGGAAAAAAAGTGAAAAAAAATTTGGTTTGATTTTTTCGTACTTTTCAGATTTTTTTAGTTTTCATTTAAGGTTGGGGGTCAGGAAAAAAGTGAGATTTTAGACAAATTTCAATATCTGTCAATTATTGTCCAAATTATTTTTATTTCACATCTAGACATGTGAAATGTATGAACTATGGCAAAAAAAGTGAAAAAAAAATTGGTCTGATTTTTTCTTACTTTTCAGATTTTTTTAGTTTTCGCGTTCAGGATGAGAGAAAGTTTTTTTGACAAATTTGAAAATCTGTCAGACATTGTCCAAATTATTTTTTATTTCATGTCTAGACATGTGAAATGCATGAACTATGGTAAAAAAAGTGAAAAAGAAAAAATTGGTCTGATTTTTTGTACTTTTCAGATTTTCTTAGTTTTCATATAAGTTTCGGGGTCAGGAAAAAAGACAGATTTTTGAAAAATGTCAAAATCTGTCAATTATTTTCAAAATTATTTTTTTTCACATCTAGACATGTGAAATGCGTTAACTATGGAAACAAAAATGAAAAAAAAAATTGGTCTGATTTTTTTCTTACTTTTCAGATTTTTTTAGTTTTCGCGTTCAGGATGAGAGAAAGTTTTTTTTGACAAATTTGAAAATCTGTCAGACATTGTCCAAATTATTTTTTATTTCATGTCAAAAAGTGAAAAAGAAAAAATTGGTCTGATTTTTTGTACTTTTCAGATTTTCTTAGTTTTCATATAAGGTTCGGGGTCAGGAAAAAAGACAGATTTTTGAAAAATTTCAAAATCTGTCAATTATTGTCAAAATATTTTTTTTTCACATCTAGACATGTGAAATGCGTTAACTATGGCAACAAAAATGAAAAAAAAAATTGGTCTGATTTTTTTTTTACTTTTCAGATTTTTTTAGTTTTCGTTGTCTGGATGAGAGAAAGTTTTTTTTTACAAAGTTCAAAATCTGTCAGATATTGTCCAAATTATTTTTTATTTCATGTCTAGACATGTGAAATGCATGAGCTATGGGAAAAAAAGTGAAAAAAAAATTTGGTATGATTTTTTCGTACTTTTCAGATTTTCTTAGTTTTCATATAAGGTTCGGGGTCAGGAAAAAAGACAGATTTTTGAAAAATGTCAAAATCTGTCAATTATTGTCAAAATTATTTTTTTTCACATCTAGACATGTGAAATGCATGAACTATGGTAAAAAAAGTGAAAAAGAAAAAATTGGTCTGATTTTTTGTACTTTTCAGATTTTCTTAGTTTTCATATAAGGTTCGGGGTCAGGAAAAAAGACAGATTTTTGAAAAATGTCAAAATCTGTCAATTATTGTCAAAATTATTTTTTTTCACATCTAGACATGTGAAATGCGTTAACTATGGCAACAAAAATGAAAAAAAAAATTGGTCTGATTTTTTTCTTACTTTTCAGATTTTTTTAGTTTTCGCGTTCAGGATGAGAGAAAGTTTTTTTTGACAAATTTGAAAATCTGTCAGACATTGTCCAAATTATTTTTTATTTCATGTCAAAAAGTGAAAAAGAAAAAATTGGTCTGATTTTTTGTACTTTTCAGATTTTCTTAGTTTTCATATAAGGTTCGGGGTCAGGAAAAAAGACAGATTTTTGAAAAATTTCAAAATCTGTCAATTATTGTCAAAATATTTTTTTTTCACATCTAGACATGTGAAATGCGTTAACTATGGCAACAAAAATGAAAAAAAAAATTGGTCTGATTTTTTTTTTACTTTTCAGATTTTTTTAGTTTTCGCGGTCTGGATGAGAGAAAGTTTTTTTTTACAAAGTTCAAAATCTGTCAGATATTGTCCAAATTATGTTTTATTTCATGTCTAGACATGTGAAATGTATGAGCTATGGGAAAAAAAGTGAAAAAAAATTTGGTTTGATTTTTTCGTACTTTTCAGATTTTTTTAGTTTTCATTTAAGGTTGGGGGTCAGGAAAAAAGTGAGATTTTAGACAAATTTCAATATCTGTCAATTATTGTCCAAATTATTTTTATTTCACATCTAGACATGTGAAATGTATGAACTATGGCAAAAAAAGTAAAAAAAAAATTGGTCTGATTTTTTCTTACTTTTCAGATTTTTTTAGTTTTCGCGTTCAGGATGAGAGAAAGTTTTTTTGACAAATTTGAAAATCTGTCAGACATTGTCCAAATTATTTTTTATTTCATGTCTAGACATGTGAAATGCATGAGCTATGGGAAAAAAAGTGAAAAAAAAATTTGGTATGATTTTTTCGTACTTTTCAGATTTTCTTAGTTTTCATATAAGGTTCGGGGTCAGGAAAAAAGACAGATTTTTGAAAAATGTCAAAATCTGTCAATTATTGTCAAAATTATTTTTTTTCACATCTAGACATGTGAAATGCATGAACTATGGTAAAAAAAGTGAAAAAGAAAAAATTGGTCTGATTTTTTGTACTTTTCAGATTTTCTTAGTTTTCATATAAGGTTCGGGGTCAGGAAAAAAGACAGATTTTTGAAAAATGTCAAAATCTGTCAATTATTGTCAAAATTATTTTTTTTCACATCTAGACATGTGAAATGCGTTAACTATGGAAACAAAAATGAAAAAAAAAATTGGTCTGATTTTTTTCTTACTTTTCAGATTTTTTTAGTTTTCGCGTTCAGGATGAGAGAAAGTTTTTTTTGACAAATTTGAAAATCTGTCAGACATTGTCCAAATTATTTTTTATTTTATGTCAAAAAGTGAAAAAGAAAAAATTGGTCTGATTTTTTGTACTTTTCAGATTTTCTTAGTTTTCATATAAGGTTCGGGGTCAGGAAAAAAGACAGATTTTTGAAAAATTTCAAAATCTGTCAATTATTGTCAAAATTATTTTTTTTCACATCTAGACATGTGAAATGCATGAACTATGGTAAAAAAAGTGAAAAAGAAAAAATTGGTCTGATTTTTTGTACTTTTCAGATTTTCTTAGTTTTCATATAAGGTTCGGGGTCAGGAAAAAAGACAGATTTTTGAAAAATGTCAAAATCTGTCAATTATTGTCAAAATATTTTTTTTTCACATCTAGACATGTGAAATGCGTTAACTATGGCAACAAAAATGAAAAAAAAAATTGGTCTGATTTTTTTCTTACTTTTCAGATTTTTTTAGTTTTCGCGTTCAGGATGAGAGAAAGTTTTTTTTGACAAATTTGAAAATCTGTCAGACATTGTCCAAATTATTTTTTATTTCATGTCAAAAAGTGAAAAAGAAAAAATTGGTCTGATTTTTTGTACTTTTCAGATTTTCTTAGTTTTCATATAAGGTTCGGGGTCAGGAAAAAAGACAGATTTTTGAAAAATGTCAAAATCTGTCAATTATTGTCAAAATATTTTTTTTTCACATCTAGACATGTGAAATGCGTTAACTATGGCAACAAAAATGAAAAAAAAAATTGGTCTGATTTTTTTCTTACTTTTCAGATTTTTTTAGTTTTCGCGTTCAGGATGAGAGAAAGTTTTTTTTGACAAATTTGAAAATCTGTCAGACATTGTCCAAATTATTTTTTATTTCATGTCAAAAAGTGAAAAAGAAAAAATTGGTCTGATTTTTTGTACTTTTCAGATTTTCTTAGTTTTCATATAAGGTTCGGGGTCAGGAAAAAAGACAGATTTTTGAAAAATTTCAAAATCTGTCAATTATTGTCAAAATATTTTTTTTTCACATCTAGACATGTGAAATGCGTTAACTATGGCAACAAAAATGAAAAAAAAAATTGGTCTGATTTTTTTTTTACTTTTCAGATTTTTTTAGTTTTCGCGGTCTGGATGAGAGAAAGTTTTTTTGACAAATTTGAAAATCTGTCAGACATTGTCCAAATTATTTTTTATTTCATGTCTAGACATGTGAAATGCATGAACTATGGTAAAAAAAGTGAAAAAGAAAAAATTGGTCTGATTTTTTGTACTTTTCAGATTTTCTTAGTTTTCATATAAGGTTCGGGGTCAGGAAAAAAGACAGATTTTTGAAAAATGTCAAAATCTGTCAATTATTGTCAAAATTATTTTTTTTCACATCTAGACATGTGAAATGCATGAACTATGGTAAAAAAAGTGAAAAAGAAAAAATTGGTCTGATTTTTTGTACTTTTCAGATTTTCTTAGCTTTCATATAAGGTTCGGGGTCAGGAAAAAAGACAGATTTTTGAAAAATGTCAAAATCTGTCAATTATTGTCAAAATTATTTTTTTTCACATCTAGACATGTGAAATGCGTTAACTATGGCAACAAAAATGAAAAAAAAAATTGGTCTGATTTTTTTCTTACTTTTCAGATTTTTTTAGTTTTCGCGTTCAGGATGAGAGAAAGTTTTTTTTGACAAATTTGAAAATCTGTCAGACATTGTCCAAATTATTTTTTATTTCATGTCAAAAAGTGAAAAAGAAAAAATTGGTCTGATTTTTTGTACTTTTCAGATTTTCTTAGTTTTCATATAAGGTTCGGGGTCAGGAAAAAAGACAGATTTTTGAAAAATTTCAAAATCTGTCAATTATTGTCAAAATTATTTTTTTTCACATCTAGACATGTGAAATGCGTTAACTATGGCAACAAAAATGAAAAAAAAAATTGGTCTGATTTTTTTCTTACTTTTCAGATTTTTTTAGTTTTCGCGTTCAGGATGAGAGAAAGTTTTTTTTGACAAATTTGAAAATCTGTCAGACATTGTCCAAATTATTTTTTATTTCATGTCAAAAAGTGAAAAAGAAAAAATTGGTCTGATTTTTTGTACTTTTCAGATTTTCTTAGTTTTCATATAAGGTTCGGGGTCAGGAAAAAAGACAGATTTTTGAAAAATTTAAAAATCTGTCAATTATTGTCAAAATATTTTTTTTTCACATCTAGACATGTGAAATGCGTTAACTATGGCAACAAAAATGAAAAAAAAAATTGGTCTGATTTTTTTCTTACTTTTCAGATTTTTTTAGTTTTCGCGTTCAGGATGAGAGAAAGTTTTTTTTGACAAATTTGAAAATCTGTCAGACATTGTCCAAATTATTTTTTATTTCATGTCAAAAAGTGAAAAAGAAAAAATTGGTCTGATTTTTTGTACTTTTCAGATTTTCTTAGTTTTCATATAAGGTTCGGGGTCAGGAAAAAAGACAGATTTTTGAAAAATTTCAAAATCTGTCAATTATTGTCAAAATATTTTTTTTTCACATCTAGACATGTGAAATGCGTTAACTATGGCAACAAAAATGAAAAAAAAAATTGGTCTGATTTTTTTTTTACTTTTCAGATTTTTTTAGTTTTCGCGGTCTGGATGAGAGAAAGTTTTTTTTTACAAAGTTCAAAATTTGTCAGATATTGTCCAAATTATGTTTTATTTCATGTCTAGACATGTGAAATGTATGAGCTATGGGAAAAAAAGTGAAAAAAAATTTGGTTTGATTTTTTCGTACTTTTCAGATTTTTTTAGTTTTCATTTAAGGTTGGGGGTCAGGAAAAAAGTGAGATTTTAGACAAATTTCAATATCTGTCAATTATTGTCCAAATTATTTTTATTTCACATCTAGACATGTGAAATGTATGAACTATGGCAAAAAAAGTAAAAAAATAAATTGGTCTGATTTTTTCTTACTTTTCAGATTTTTTTAGTTTTCGCGTTCAGGATGAGAGAAAGTTTTTTTGACAAATTTGAAAATCTGTCAGACATTGTCCAAATTATTTTTTATTTCATGTCTAGACATGTGAAATGCATGAACTATGGTAAAAAAAGTGAAAAAGAAAAAATTGGTCTGATTTTTTGTACTTTTCAGATTTTCTTAGTTTTCATATAAGGTTCGGGGTCAGGAAAAAAGACAGATTTTTGAAAAATGTCAAAATCTGTCAATTATTGTCAAAATTATTTTTTTTCACATCTAGACATGTGAAATGCATGAACTATGGTAAAAAAAGTGAAAAAGAAAAAATTGGTCTGATTTTTTGTACTTTTCAGATTTTCTTAGTTTTCATATAAGGTTCGGGGTCAGGAAAAAAGACAGATTTTTGAAAAATGTCAAAATCTGTCAATTATTGTCAAAATTATTTTTTTTCACATCTAGACATGTGAAATGCGTTAACTATGGCAACAAAAATGAAAAAAAAAATTGGTCTGATTTTTTTCTTACTTTTCAGATTTTTTTAGTTTTCGCGTTCAGGATGAGAGAAAGTTTTTTTTGACAAATTTGAAAATCTGTCAGACATTGTCCAAATTATTTTTTATTTCATGTCAAAAAGTGAAAAAGAAAAAATTGGTCTGATTTTTTGTACTTTTCAGATTTTCTTAGTTTTCATATAAGGTTCGGGGTCAGGAAAAAAGACAGATTTTTGAAAAATTTCAAAATCTGTCAATTATTGTCAAAATATTTTTTTTTCACATCTAGACATGTGAAATGCGTTAACTATGGCAACAAAAATGAAAAAAAAAATTGGTCTGATTTTTTTTTTACTTTTCAGATTTTTTTAGTTTTCGCGGTCTGGATGAGAGAAAGTTTTTTTTTACAAAGTTCAAAATTTGTCAGATATTGTCCAAATTATGTTTTATTTCATGTCTAGACATGTGAAATGTATGAGCTATGGGAAAAAAAGTGAAAAAAAATTTGGTTTGATTTTTTCGTACTTTTCAGATTTTTTTAGTTTTCATTTAAGGTTGGGGGTCAGGAAAAAAGTGAGATTTTAGACAAATTTCAATATCTGTCAATTATTGTCCAAATTATTTTTATTTCACATCTAGACATGTGAAATGTATGAACTATGGCAAAAAAAGTAAAAAAATAAATTGGTCTGATTTTTTCTTACTTTTCAGATTTTTTTAGTTTTCGCGTTCAGGATGAGAGAAAGTTTTTTTGACAAATTTGAAAATCTGTCAGACATTGTCCAAATTATTTTTTATTTCATGTCTAGACATGTGAAATGCATGAACTATGGTAAAAAAAGTGAAAAAGAAAAAATTGGTCTGATTTTTTGTACTTTTCAGATTTTCTTAGTTTTCATATAAGGTTCGGGGTCAGGAAAAAAGACAGATTTTTTAAAAATGTCAAAATCTGTCAATTATTGTCAAAATTATTTTTTTTCACATCTAGACATGTGAAATGCATGAACTATGGTAAAAAAAGTGAAAAAGAAAAAATTGGTCTGATTTTTTGTACTTTTCAGATTTTCTTAGTTTTCATATAAGGTTCGGGGTCAGGAAAAAAGACAGATTTTTGAAAAATGTCAAAATCTGTCAATTATTGTCAAAATTATTTTTTTTCACATCTAGACATGTGAAATGCGTTAACTATGGCAACAAAAATGAAAAAAAAAATTGGTCTGATTTTTTTCTTACTTTTCAGATTTTTTTAGTTTTCGCGTTCAGGATGAGAGAAAGTTTTTTTTGACAAATTTGAAAATCTGTCAGACATTGTCCAAATTATTTTTTATTTCATGTCAAAAAGTGAAAAAGAAAAAATTGGTCTGATTTTTTGTACTTTTCAGATTTTCTTAGTTTTCATATAAGGTTCGGGGTCAGGAAAAAAGACAGATTTTTGAAAAATTTCAAAATCTGTCAATTATTGTCAAAATATTTTTTTTTCACATCTAGACATGTGAAATGCGTTAACTATGGCAACAAAAATGAAAAAAAAAATTGGTCTGATTTTTTTCTTACTTTTCAGATTTTTTTAGTTTTCGCGTTCAGGATGAGAGAAAGTTTTTTTTGACAAATTTGAAAATCTGTCAGACATTGTCCAAATTATTTTTTATTTCATGTCAAAAAGTGAAAAAGAAAAAATTGGTCTGATTTTTTGTACTTTTCAGATTTTCTTAGTTTTCATATAAGGTTCGGGGTCAGGAAAAAAGACAGATTTTTGAAAAATGTCAAAATCTGTCAATTATTGTCAAAATTATTTTTTTTCACATCTAGACATGTGAAATGCGTTAACTATGGCAACAAAAATGAAAAAAAAAATTGGTCTGATTTTTTTCTTACTTTTCAGATTTTTTTAGTTTTCGCGTTCAGGATGAGAGAAAGTTTTTTTGACAAATTTGAAAATCTGTCAGACATTGTCCAAATTATTTTTTATTTCATGTCAAAAAGTGAAAAAGAAAAAATTGGTCTGATTTTTTGTACTTTTCAGATTTTCTTAGTTTTCATATAAGGTTCGGGGTCAGGAAAAAAGACAGATTTTTGAAAAATTTCAAAATCTGTCAATTATTGTCAAAATATTTTTTTTTCACATCTAGACATGTGAAATGCGTTAACTATGGCAACAAAAATGAAAAAAAAAATTGGTCTGATTTTTTTCTTACTTTTCAGATTTTTTTAGTTTTCGCGTTCAGGATGAGAGAAAGTTTTTTTTGACAAATTTGAAAATCTGTCAGACATTGTCCAAATTATTTTTTATTTCATGTCAAAAAGTGAAAAAGAAAAAATTGGTCTGATTTTTTGTACTTTTCAGATTTTCTTAGTTTTCATATAAGGTTCGGGGTCAGGAAAAAAGACAGATTTTTGAAAAATTTCAAAATCTGTCAATTATTGTCAAAATATTTTTTTTTCACATCTAGACATGTGAAATGCGTTAACTATGGCAACAAAAATGAAAAAAAAAATTGGTCTGATTTTTTTTTTACTTTTCAGATTTTTTTAGTTTTCGCGGTCTGGATGAGAGAAAGTTTTTTTTTACAAAGTTCAAAATTTGTCAGATATTGTCCAAATTATGTTTTATTTCATGTCTAGACATGTGAAATGTATGAGCTATGGGAAAAAAAGTGAAAAAAAATTTGGTTTGATTTTTTCGTACTTTTCAGATTTTTTTAGTTTTCATTTAAGGTTGGGGGTCAGGAAAAAAGTGAGATTTTAGACAAATTTCAATATCTGTCAATTATTGTCCAAATTATTTTTATTTCACATCTAGACATGTGAAATGTATGAACTATGGCAAAAAAAGTAAAAAAAAAATTGGTCTGATTTTTTCTTACTTTTCAGATTTTTTTAGTTTTCGCGTTCAGGATGAGAGAAAGTTTTTTTGACAAATTTGAAAATCTGTCAGACATTGTCCAAATTATTTTTTATTTCATGTCTAGACATGTGAAATGCATGAACTATGGTAAAAAAAGTGAAAAAGAAAAAATTGGTCTGATTTTTTGTACTTTTCAGATTTTCTTAGTTTTCATATAAGGTTCGGGGTCAGGAAAAAAGACAGATTTTTGAAAAATGTCAAAATCTGTCAATTATTGTCAAAATTATTTTTTTTCACATCTAGACATGTGAAATGCATGAACTATGGTAAAAAAAGTGAAAAAGAAAAAATTGGTCTGATTTTTTGTACTTTTCAGATTTTCTTAGTTTTCATATAAGGTTCGGGGTCAGGAAAAAAGACAGATTTTTGAAAAATGTCAAAATCTGTCAATTATTGTCAAAATTATTTTTTTTCACATCTAGACATGTGAAATGCGTTAACTATGGCAACAAAAATGAAAAAAAAAATTGGTCTGATTTTTTTCTTACTTTTCAGATTTTTTTAGTTTTCGCGTTCAGGATGAGAGAAAGTTTTTTTTGACAAATTTGAAAATCTGTCAGACATTGTCCAAATTATTTTTTATTTCATGTCAAAAAGTGAAAAAGAAAAAATTGGTCTGATTTTTTGTACTTTTCAGATTTTCTTAGTTTTCATATAAGGTTCGGGGTCAGGAAAAAAGACAGATTTTTGAAAAATTTCAAAATCTGTCAATTATTGTCAAAATATTTTTTTTTCACATCTAGACATGTGAAATGCGTTAACTATGGCAACAAAAATGAAAAAAAAAATTGGTCTGATTTTTTTCTTACTTTTCAGATTTTTTTAGTTTTCGCGTTCAGGATGAGAGAAAGTTTTTTTTTACAAATTTGAAAATCTGTCAGACATTGTCCAAATTATTTTTTATTTCATGTCAAAAAGTGAAAAAGAAAAAATTGGTCTGATTTTTTGTACTTTTCAGATTTTCTTAGTTTTCATATAAGGTTCGGGGTCAGGAAAAAAGACAGATTTTTGAAAAATTTCAAAATCTGTCAATTATTGTCAAAATATTTTTTTTTCACATCTAGACATGTGAAATGCGTTAACTATGGCAACAAAAATGAAAAAAAAAATTGGTCTGATTTTTTTTTTACTTTTCAGATTTTTTTAGTTTTCGCGGTCTGGATGAGAGAAAGTTTTTTTTTACAAAGTTCAAAATCTGTCAGATATTGTCCAAATTATGTTTTATTTCATGTCTAGACATGTGAAATGTATGAGCTATGGGAAAAAAAGTGAAAAAAAATTTGGTTTGATTTTTTCGTACTTTTCAGATTTTTTTAGTTTTCATTTAAGGTTGGGGGTCAGGAAAAAAGTGAGATTTTAGACAAATTTCAATATCTGTCAATTATTGTCCAAATTATTTTTATTTCACATATAGACATGTGAAATGTATGAACTATGGCAAAAAAAGTAAAAAAAAAATTGGTCTGATTTTTTCTTACTTTTCAGATTTTTTTAGTTTTCGCGTTCAGGATGAGAGAAAGTTTTTTTGACAAATTTGAAAATCTGTCAGACATTGTCCAAATTATTTTTTATTTCATGTCTAGACATGTGAAATGCATGAACTATGGTAAAAAAAGTGAAAAAGAAAAAATTGGTCTGATTTTTTGTACTTTTCAGATTTTCTTAGTTTTCATATAAGGTTCGGGGTCAGGAAAAAAGACAGATTTTTGAAAAATGTCAAAATCTGTCAATTATTGTCAAAATTATTTTTTTTCACATCTAGACATGTGAAATGCGTTAACTATGGCAACAAAAATGAAAAAAAAAATTGGTCTGATTTTTTTCTTACTTTTCAGATTTTTTTAGTTTTCGCGTTCAGGATGAGAGAAAGTTTTTTTTGACAAATTTGAAAATCTGTCAGACATTGTCCAAATTATTTTTTATTTCATGTCAAAAAGTGAAAAAGAAAAAATTGGTCTGATTTTTTGTACTTTTCAGATTTTCTTAGTTTTCATATAAGGTTCGGGGTCAGGAAAAAAGACAGATTTTTGAAAAATTTCAAAATCTGTCAATTATTGTCAAAATATTTTTTTTTCACATCTAGACATGTGAAATGCGTTAACTATGGCAACAAAAATGAAAAAAAAAATTGGTCTGATTTTTTTCTTACTTTTCAGATTTTTTTAGTTTTCGCGTTCAGGATGAGAGAAAGTTTTTTTTGACAAATTTGAAAATCTGTCAGACATTGTCCAAATTATTTTTTATTTCATGTCAAAAAGTGAAAAAGAAAAAATTGGTCTGATTTTTTGTACTTTTCAGATTTTCTTAGTTTTCATATAAGGTTCGGGGTCAGGAAAAAAGACAGATTTTTGAAAAATTTCAAAATCTGTCAATTATTGTCAAAATATTTTTTTTTCACATCTAGACATGTGAAATGCGTTAACTATGGCAACAAAAATGAAAAAAAAAATTGGTCTGATTTTTTTTTTACTTTTCAGATTTTTTTAGTTTTCGCGGTCTGGATGAGAGAAAGTTTTTTTTTACAAAGTTCAAAATCTGTCAGATATTGTCCAAATTATGTTTTATTTCATGTCTAGACATGTGAAATGTATGAGCTATGGGAAAAAAAGTGAAAAAAAATTTGGTTTGATTTTTTCGTACTTTTCAGATTTTTTTAGTTTTCATTTAAGGTTGGGGGTCAGGAAAAAAGTGAGATTTTAGACAAATTTCAATATCTGTCAATTATTGTCCAAATTATTTTTATTTCACATCTAGACATGTGAAATGTATGAACTATGGCAAAAAAAGTAAAAAAAAAATTGGTCTGATTTTTTCTTACTTTTCAGATTTTTTTAGTTTTCGCGTTCAGGATGAGAGAAAGTTTTTTTGACAAATTTGAAAATCTGTCAGACATTGTCCAAATTATTTTTTATTTCATGTCTAGACATGTGAAATGCATGAACTATGGTAAAAAAAGTGAAAAAGAAAAAATTGGTCTGATTTTTTGTACTTTTCAGATTTTCTTAGTTTTCATATAAGGTTCGGGGTCAGGAAAAAAGACAGATTTTTGAAAAATGTCAAAATCTGTCAATTATTGTCAAAATTATTTTTTTTCACATCTAGACATGTGAAATGCGTTAACTATGGCAACAAAAATGAAAAAAAAAATTGGTCTGATTTTTTTCTTACTTTTCAGATTTTTTTAGTTTTCGCGTTCAGGATGAGAGAAAGTTTTTTTTGACAAATTTGAAAATCTGTCAGACATTGTCCAAATTATTTTTTATTTCATGTCAAAAAGTGAAAAAGAAAAAATTGGTCTGATTTTTTGTACTTTTCAGATTTTCTTAGTTTTCATATAAGGTTCGGGGTCAGGAAAAAAGACAGATTTTTGAAAAATTTCAAAATCTGTCAATTATTGTCAAAATATTTTTTTTTCACATCTAGACATGTGAAATGCGTTAACTATGGCAACAAAAATGAAAAAAAAAATTGGTCTGATTTTTTTCTTACTTTTCAGATTTTTTTAGTTTTCGCGTTCAGGATGAGAGAAAGTTTTTTTTGACAAATTTGAAAATCTGTCAGACATTGTCCAAATTATTTTTTATTTCATGTCAAAAAGTGAAAAAGAAAAAATTGGTCTGATTTTTTGTACTTTTCAGATTTTCTTAGTTTTCATATAAGGTTCGGGGTCAGGAAAAAAGACAGATTTTTGAAAAATTTCAAAATCTGTCAATTATTGTCAAAATATTTTTTTTTCACATCTAGACATGTGAAATGCGTTAACTATGGCAACAAAAATGAAAAAAAAAATTGGTCTGATTTTTTTTTTACTTTTCAGATTTTTTTAGTTTTCGCGGTCTGGATGAGAGAAAGTTTTTTTTTACAAAGTTCAAAATCTGTCAGATATTGTCCAAATTATGTTTTATTTCATGTCTAGACATGTGAAATGTATGAGCTATGGGAAAAAAAGTGAAAAAAAATTTGGTTTGATTTTTTCGTACTTTTCAGATTTTTTTAGTTTTCATTTAAGGTTGGGGGTCAGGAAAAAAGTGAGATTTTAGACAAATTTCAATATCTGTCAATTATTGTCCAAATTATTTTTATTTCACATCTAGACATGTGAAATGTATGAACTATGGCAAAAAAAGTAAAAAAAAAATTGGTCTGATTTTTTCTTACTTTTCAGATTTTTTTAGTTTTCGCGTTCAGGATGAGAGAAAGTTTTTTTGACAAATTTGAAAATCTGTCAGACATTGTCCAAATTATTTTTTATTTCATGTCTAGACATGTGAAATGCATGAACTATGGTAAAAAAAGTGAAAAAGAAAAAATTGGTCTGATTTTTTGTACTTTTCAGATTTTCTTAGTTTTCATATAAGGTTCGGGGTCAGGAAAAAAGACAGATTTTTGAAAAATGTCAAAATCTGTCAATTATTGTCAAAATTATTTTTTTTCACATCTAGACATGTGAAATGCGTTAACTATGGCAACAAAAATGAAAAAAAAAATTGGTCTGATTTTTTTCTTACTTTTCAGATTTTTTTAGTTTTCGCGTTCAGGATGAGAGAAAGTTTTTTTTGACAAATTTGAAAATCTGTCAGACATTGTCCAAATTATTTTTTATTTCATGTCAAAAAGTGAAAAAGAAAAAATTGGTCTGATTTTTTGTACTTTTCAGATTTTCTTAGTTTTCATATAAGGTTCGGGGTCAGGAAAAAAGACAGATTTTTGAAAAATTTCAAAATCTGTCAATTATTGTCAAAATATTTTTTTTTCACATCTAGACATGTGAAATGCGTTAACTATGGCAACAAAAATGAAAAAAAAAATTGGTCTGATTTTTTTCTTACTTTTCAGATTTTTTTAGTTTTCGCGTTCAGGATGAGAGAAAGTTTTTTTTGACAAATTTGAAAATCTGTCAGACATTGTCCAAATTATTTTTTATTTCATGTCAAAAAGTGAAAAAGAAAAAATTGGTCTGATTTTTTGTACTTTTCAGATTTTCTTAGTTTTCATATAAGGTTCGGGGTCAGGAAAAAAGACAGATTTTTGAAAAATTTCAAAATCTGTCAATTATTGTCAAAATATTTTTTTTTCACATCTAGACATGTGAAATGCGTTAACTATGGCAACAAAAATGAAAAAAAAAATTGGTCTGATTTTTTTTTTACTTTTCAGATTTTTTTAGTTTTCGCGGTCTGGATGAGAGAAAGTTTTTTTTTACAAAGTTCAAAATCTGTCAGATATTGTCCAAATTATGTTTTATTTCATGTCTAGACATGTGAAATGTATGAGCTATGGGAAAAAAAGTGAAAAAAAATTTGGTTTGATTTTTTCGTACTTTTCAGATTTTTTTAGTTTTCATTTAAGGTTGGGGGTCAGGAAAAAAGTGAGATTTTAGACAAATTTCAATATCTGTCAATTATTGTCCAAATTATTTTTATTTCACATCTAGACATGTGAAATGTATGAACTATGGCAAAAAAAGTAAAAAAAAAATTGGTCTGATTTTTTCTTACTTTTCAGATTTTTTTAGTTTTCGCGTTCAGGATGAGAGAAAGTTTTTTTGACAAATTTGAAAATCTGTCAGACATTGTCCAAATTATTTTTTATTTCATGTCTAGACATGTGAAATGCATGAACTATGGTAAAAAAAGTGAAAAAGAAAAAATTGGTCTGATTTTTTGTACTTTTCAGATTTTCTTAGTTTTCATATAAGGTTCGGGGTCAGGAAAAAAGACAGATTTTTGAAAAATGTCAAAATCTGTCAATTATTGTCAAAATTATTTTTTTTCACATCTAGACATGTGAAATGCATGAACTATGGTAAAAAAAGTGAAAAAGAAAAAATTGGTCTGATTTTTTGTACTTTTCAGATTTTCTTAGTTTTCATATAAGGTTCGGGGTCAGGAAAAAAGACAGATTTTTGAAAAATGTCAAAATCTGTCAATTATTGTCAAAATTATTTTTTTTCACATCTAGACATGTGAAATGCGTTAACTATGGCAACAAAAATGAAAAAAAAAATTGGTCTGATTTTTTTCTTACTTTTCAGATTTTTTTAGTTTTCGCGTTCAGGATGAGAGAAAGTTTTTTTTGACAAATTTGAAAATCTGTCAGACATTGTCCAAATTATTTTTTATTTCATGTCAAAAAGTGAAAAAGAAAAAATTGGTCTGATTTTTTGTACTTTTCAGATTTTCTTAGTTTTCATATAAGGTTCGGGGTCAGGAAAAAAGACAGATTTTTGAAAAATTTCAAAATCTGTCAATTATTGTCAAAATATTTTTTTTTCACATCTAGACATGTGAAATGCGTTAACTATGGCAACAAAAATGAAAAAAAAAATTGGTCTGATTTTTTTCTTACTTTTCAGATTTTTTTAGTTTTCGCGTTCAGGATGAGAGAAAGTTTTTTTTGACAAATTTGAAAATCTGTCAGACATTGTCCAAATTATTTTTTATTTCATGTCAAAAAGTGAAAAAGAAAAAATTGGTCTGATTTTTTGTACTTTTCAGATTTTCTTAGTTTTCATATAAGGTTCGGGGTCAGGAAAAAAGACAGATTTTTGAAAAATTTCAAAATCTGTCAATTATTGTCAAAATATTTTTTTTTCACATCTAGACATGTGAAATGCGTTAACTATGGCAACAAAAATGAAAAAAAAAATTGGTCTGATTTTTTTCTTACTTTTCAGATTTTTTTAGTTTTCGCGTTCAGGATGAGAGAAAGTTTTTTTTGACAAATTTGAAAATCTGTCAGACATTGTCCAAATTATTTTTTATTTCATGTCAAAAAGTGAAAAAGAAAAAATTGGTCTGATTTTTTGTACTTTTCAGATTTTCTTAGTTTTCATATAAGGTTCGGGGTCAGGAAAAAAGACAGATTTTTGAAAAATTTCAAAATCTGTCAATTATTGTCAAAATATTTTTTTTTCACATCTAGACATGTGAAATGCGTTAACTATGGCAACAAAAATGAAAAAAAAAATTGGTCTGATTTTTTTTTTACTTTTCAGATTTTTTTAGTTTTCGCGGTCTGGATGAGAGAAAGTTTTTTTTTACAAAGTTCAAAATCTGTCAGATATTGTCCAAATTATGTTTTATTTCATGTCTAGACATGTGAAATGTATGAGCTATGGGAAAAAAAGTGAAAAAAAATTTGGTTTGATTTTTTCGTACTTTTCAGATTTTTTTAGTTTTCATTTAAGGTTGGGGGTCAGGAAAAAAGTGAGATTTTAGACAAATTTCAATATCTGTCAATTATTGTCCAAATTATTTTTATTTCACATCTAGACATGTGAAATGTATGAACTATGGCAAAAAAAGTGAAAAAAAAATTGGTCTGATTTTTTCTTACTTTTCAGATTTTTTTAGTTTTCGCGTTCAGGATGAGAGAAAGTTTTTTTGACAAATTTGAAAATCTGTCAGACATTGTCCAAATTATTTTTTATTTCATGTCTAGACATGTGAAATGCATGAACTATGGTAAAAAAAGTGAAAAAGAAAAAATTGGTCTGATTTTTTGTACTTTTCAGATTTTCTTAGTTTTCATATAAGGTTCGGGGTCAGGAAAAAAGACAGATTTTTGAAAAATGTCAAAATCTGTCAATTATTGTCAAAATTATTTTTTTTCACATCTAGACATGTGAAATGCGTTAACTATGGCAACAAAAATGAAAAAAAAAATTGGTCTGATTTTTTTCTTACTTTTCAGATTTTTTTAGTTTTCGCGTTCAGGATGAGAGAAAGTTTTTTTTGACAAATTTGAAAATCTGTCAGACATTGTCCAAATTATTTTTTATTTCATGTCAAAAAGTGAAAAAGAAAAAATTGGTCTGATTTTTTGTACTTTTCAGATTTTCTTAGTTTTCATATAAGGTTCGGGGTCAGGAAAAAAGACAGATTTTTGAAAAATTTCAAAATCTGTCAATTATTGTCAAAATATTTTTTTTTCACATCTAGACATGTGAAATGCGTTAACTATGGCAACAAAAATGAAAAAAAAAATTGGTCTGATTTTTTTCTTACTTTTCAGATTTTTTTAGTTTTCGCGTTCAGGATGAGAGAAAGTTTTTTTTGACAAATTTGAAAATCTGTCAGACATTGTCCAAATTATTTTTTATTTCATGTCAAAAAGTGAAAAAGAAAAAATTGGTCTGATTTTTTGTACTTTTCAGATTTTCTTAGTTTTCATATAAGGTTCGGGGTCAGGAAAAAAGACAGATTTTTGAAAAATTTCAAAATCTGTCAATTATTGTCAAAATATTTTTTTTTCACATCTAGACATGTGAAATGCGTTAACTATGGCAACAAAAATGAAAAAAAAAATTGGTCTGATTTTTTTTTTACTTTTCAGATTTTTTTAGTTTTCGCGGTCTGGATGAGAGAAAGTTTTTTTTTACAAAGTTCAAAATCTGTCAGATATTGTCCAAATTATGTTTTATTTCATGTCTAGACATGTGAAATGTATGAGCTATGGGAAAAAAAGTGAAAAAAAATTTGGTTTGATTTTTTCGTACTTTTCAGATTTTTTTAGTTTTCATTTAAGGTTGGGGGTCAGGAAAAAAGTGAGATTTTAGACAAATTTCAATATCTGTCAATTATTGTCCAAATTATTTTTATTTCACATCTAGACATGTGAAATGTATGAACTATGGCAAAAAAAGTGAAAAAAAAATTGGTCTGATTTTTTCTTACTTTTCAGATTTTTTTAGTTTTCGCGTTCAGGATGAGAGAAAGTTTTTTTCACAAATTTGAAAATCTGTCAGACATTGTCCAAATTATTTTTTATTTCATGTCTAGACATGTGAAATGCATGAACTATGGTAAAAAAAGTGAAAAAGAAAAAATTGGTCTGATTTTTTGTACTTTTCAGATTTTCTTAGTTTTCATATAAGGTTCGGGGTCAGGAAAAAAGACAGATTTTTGAAAAATGTCAAAATCTGTCAATTATTGTCAAAATTATTTTTTTTCACATCTAGACATGTGAAATGCGTTAACTATGGCAACAAAAATGAAAAAAAAAAATTGGTCTGATTTTTTTCTTACTTTTCAGATTTTTTTAGTTTTCGCGTTCAGGATGAGAGAAAGTTTTTTTTGACAAATTTGAAAATCTGTCAGACATTGTCCAAATTATTTTTTATTTCATGTCAAAAAGTGAAAAAGAAAAAATTGGTCTGATTTTTTGTACTTTTCAGATTTTCTTAGTTTTCATATAAGGTTCGGGGTCAGGAAAAAAGACAGATTTTTGAAAAATTTCAAAATCTGTCAATTATTGTCAAAATATTTTTTTTTCACATCTAGACATGTGAAATGCGTTAACTATGGCAACAAAAATGAAAAAAAAAAATTGGTCTGATTTTTTTCTTACTTTTCAGATTTTTTTAGTTTTCGCGTTCAGGATGAGAGAAAGTTTTTTTTGACAAATTTGAAAATCTGTCAGACATTGTCCAAATTATTTTTTATTTCATGTCAAAAAGTGAAAAAGAAAAAATTGGTCTGATTTTTTGTACTTTTCAGATTTTCTTAGTTTTCATATAAGGTTCGGGGTCAGGAAAAAAGACAGATTTTTGAAAAATTTCAAAATCTGTCAATTATTGTCAAAATATTTTTTTTTCACATCTAGACATGTGAAATGCGTTAACTATGGCAACAAAAATGAAAAAAAAAATTGGTCTGATTTTTTTTTTACTTTTCAGATTTTTTTAGTTTTCGCGGTCTGGATGAGAGAAAGTTTTTTTTTACAAAGTTCAAAATCTGTCAGATATTGTCCAAATTATGTTTTATTTCATGTCTAGACATGTGAAATGTATGAGCTATGGGAAAAAAAGTGAAAAAAAATTTGGTTTGATTTTTTCGTACTTTTCAGATTTTTTTAGTTTTCATTTAAGGTTGGGGGTCAGGAAAAAAGTGAGATTTTAGACAAATGTCAAAATCTGTCAATTATTGTCAAAATTATTTTTTTTCACATCTAGACATGTGAAATGCGTTAACTATGGAAACAAAAATGAAAAAAAAAATTGGTCTGATTTTTTTCTTACTTTTCAGATTTTTTTAGTTTTCGCGTTCAGGATGAGAGAAAGTTTTTTTTGACAAATTTGAAAATCTGTCAGACATTGTCCAAATTATTTTTTATTTCATGTCTAGACATGTGAAATGCATGAGCTATGGGAAAAAAAGTGAAAAAAAAATTTGGTATGATATTTTCATACTTTTCAGATTTTCTTAGTTTTCATATAAGGTTCGGGGTCAGGAAAAAAGACAGATTTTTGAAAAATTTCAAAATCTGTCAGTTATTGTCAAAATTATTTTTTTTCACATCTAGACATGTGAAATGCATGAACTATGGTAAAAAAAGTGAAAAAGAAAAAATTGGTCTGATTTTTTGTACTTTTCAGATTTTCTTAGTTTTCATATAAGTTTCGGGGTCAGGAAAAAAGACAGATTTTTGAAAAATGTCAAAATCTGTCAATTATTGTCAAAATTATTTTTTTTCACATCTAGACATGTGAAATGCGTTAACTATGGCAACAAAAATGAAAAAAAAAATTGGTCTGATTTTTTTCTTACTTTTCAGATTTTTTTAGTTTTCGCGTTCAGGATGAGAGAAAGTTTTTTTTGACAAATTTGAAAATCTGTCAGACATTGTCCAAATTATTTTTTATTTCATGTCAAAAAGTGAAAAAGAAAAAATTGGTCTGATTTTTTGTACTTTTCAGATTTTCTTAGTTTTCATATAAGGTTCGGGGTCAGGAAAAAAGACAGATTTTTGAAAAATTTCAAAATCTGTCAATTATTGTCAAAATATTTTTTTTTCACATCTAGACATGTGAAATGCGTTAACTATGGCAACAAAAATGAAAAAAAAAAATTGGTCTGATTTTTTTCTTACTTTTCAGATTTTTTTAGTTTTCGCGTTCAGGATGAGAGAAAGTTTTTTTTGACAAATTTGAAAATCTGTCAGACATTGTCCAAATTATTTTTTATTTCATGTCAAAAAGTGAAAAAGAAAAAATTGGTCTGATTTTTTGTACTTTTCAGATTTTCTTAGTTTTCATATAAGGTTCGGGGTCAGGAAAAAAGACAGATTTTTGAAAAATTTCAAAATCTGTCAATTATTGTCAAAATATTTTTTTTTCACATCTAGACATGTGAAATGCATGAACTATGGTAAAAAAAGTGAAAAAGAAAAAATTGGTCTGATTTTTTGTACTTTTCAGATTTTCTTAGTTTTCATATAAGGTTCGGGGTCAGGAAAAAAGACAGATTTTTGAAAAATTTCAAAATCTGTCAATTATTGTCAAAATATTTTTTTTTCACATCTAGACATGTGAAATGCGTTAACTATGGCAACAAAAATGAAAAAAAAAATTGGTCCGATTTTTTTTTTACTTTTCAGATTTTTTTAGTTTTCGCGGTCTGGATGAGAGAAAGTTTTTTTTTACAAAGTTCAAAATCTGTCAGATATTGTCCAAATTATGTTTTATTTCATGTCTAGACATGTGAAATGTATGAGCTATGGGAAAAAAAGTGAAAAAAAATTTGGTTTGATTTTTTCGTACTTTCCAGATTTTTTTAGTTTTCATTTAAGGTTGGGGGTCAGGAAAAAAGTGAGATTTTAGACAAATTTCAATATCTGTCAATTATTGTCCAAATTATTTTTATTTCACATCTAGACATGTGAAATGTATGAACTATGGCAAAAAAAGTAAAAAAAAAATTGGTCTGATTTTTTCTTACTTTTCAGATTTATTTAGTTTTCGCGTTCAGGATGAGAGAAAGTTTTTTTGACAAATTTGAAAATCTGTCAGACATTGTCCAAATTATTTTTTATTTCATGTCTAGACATGTGAAATGCATGAACTATGGTAAAAAAAGTGAAAAAGAAAAAATTGGTCTGATTTTTTGTACTTTTCAGATTTTCTTAGTTTTCATATAAGGTTCGGGGTCAGGAAAAAAGACAGATTTTTGAAAAATGTCAAAATCTGTCAATTATTGTCAAAATTATTTTTTTTCACATCTAGACATGTGAAATGCATGAACTATGGTAAAAAAAGTGAAAAAGAAAAAATTGGTCTGATTTTTTGTACTTTTCAGATTTTCTTAGTTTTCATATAAGGTTCGGGGTCAGGAAAAAAGACAGATTTTTGAAAAATGTCAAAATCTGTCAATTATTGTCAAAATTATTTTTTTTCACATCTAGACATGTGAAATGCGTTAACTATGGAAACAAAAATGAAAAAAAAAATTGGTCTGATTTTTTTCTTACTTTTCAGATTTTTTTAGTTTTCGCGTTCAGGATGAGAGAAAGTTTTTTTTGACAAATTTGAAAATCTGTCAGACATTGTCCAAATTATTTTTTATTTCATGTCTAGACATGTGAAATGCATGAGCTATGGGAAAAAAAGTGAAAAAAAAATTTGGTATGATTTTTTCGTACTTTTCAGATTTTCTTAGTTTTCATATAAGGTTCGGGGTCAGGAAAAAAGACAGATTTTTGAAAAATGTCAAAATCTGTCAGTTATTGTCAAAATTATTTTTTTTCACATCTAGACATGTGAAATGCATGAACTATGGTAAAAAAAGTGAAAAAGAAAAAATTGGTCTGATTTGTTGTACTTTTCAGATTTTCTTAGTTTTCATATAAGGTTCGGGGTCAGGAAAAAAGACAGATTTTTGAAAAATTTCAAAATCTGTCAATTATTGTCAAAATTATTTTTTTTCACATCTAGACATGTGAAATGCATGAACTATGGTAAAAAAAGTGAAAAAGAAAAAATTGGTCTGATTTTTTGTACTTTTCAGATTTTCTTAGTTTTCATATAAGGTTCGGGGTCAGGAAAAAAGACAGATTTTTGAAAAATGTCAAAATCTGTCAATTATTGTCAAAATTATTTTTTTTCACATCTAGACATGTGAAATGCATGAACTATGGTAAAAAAAGTGAAAAAGAAAAAATTGGTCTGATTTTTTGTACTTTTCAGATTTTCTTAGTTTTCATATAAGGTTCGGGGTCAGGAAAAAAGACAGATTTTTGAAAAATGTCAAAATCTGTCAATTATTGTCAAAATTATTTTTTTTCACATCTAGACATGTGAAATGCGTTAACTATGGCAACAAAAATGAAAAAAAAAATTGGTCTGATTTTTTTCTTACTTTTCAGATTTTTTTAGTTTTCGCGTTCAGGATGAGAGAAAGTTTTTTTTGACAAATTTGAAAATCTGTCAGACATTGTCCAAATTATTTTTTATTTCATGTCAAAAAGTGAAAAAGAAAAAATTGGTCTGATTTTTTGTACTTTTCAGATTTTCTTAGTTTTCATATAAGGTTCGGGGTCAGGAAAAAAGACAGATTTTTGAAAAATTTCAAAATCTGTCAATTATTGTCAAAATTATTTTTTTTCACATCTAGACATGTGAAATGCATGAACTATGGTAAAAAAAGTGAAAAAGGAAAAATTGGTCTGATTTTTTGTACTTTTCAGATTTTCTTAGTTTTCATATAAGGTTCGGGGTCAGGAAAAAAGACAGATTTTTGAAAAATTTCAAAATCTGTCAATTATTGTCAAAATATTTTTTTTTCACATCTAGACATGTGAAATGTGTTAACTATGGCAACAAAAATGAAAAAAAAAATTGGTCTGATTTTTTTTTTACTTTTCAGATTTTTTTAGTTTTCGCGGTCTGGATGAGAGAAAGTTTTTTTTTACAAAGTTCAAAATCTGTCAGATATTGTCCAAATTATGTTTTATTTCATGTCAAAAAGTGAAAAAGAAAAAATTGGTCTGATTTTTTGTACTTTTCAGATTTTCTTAGTTTTCATATAAGGTTCGGGGTCAGGAAAAAAGACAGATTTTTGAAAAATTTCAAAATCTGTCAATTATTGTCAAAATTATTTTTTTTCACATCTAGACATGTGAAATGCATGAACTATGGTAAAAAAAGTGAAAAAGAAAAAATTGGTCTGATTTTTTGTACTTTTCAGATTTTCTTAGTTTTCATATAAGGTATGGGGTCAGGAAAAAAGACAGATTTTTGAAAAATGTCAAAATCTGTCAATTATTGTCAAAATTATTTTTTTTCACATCTAGACATGTGAAATGCATGAACTATGGTAAAAAAAGTGAAAAAAAAAAATTGGTCTGATTTTTTGTACTTTTCAGATTTTCTTAGTTTTCATATAAGGTTCGGGGTCAGGAAAAAAGACAGATTTTTGAAAAATGTCAAAATCTGTCAATTATTGTCAAAATTATTTTTTTTCACATCTAGACATGTGAAATGCGTTAACTATGGCAACAAAAATGAAAAAAAAAATTGGTCTGATTTTTTTCTTACTTTTCAGATTTTTTTAGTTTTCGCGTTCAGGATGAGAGAAAGTTTTTTTTGACAAATTTGAAAATCTGTCAGACATTGTCCAAATTATTTTTTATTTCATGTCAAAAAGTGAAAAAGAAAAAATTGGTCTGATTTTTTGTACTTTTCAGATTTTCTTAGTTTTCATATAAGGTTCGGGGTCAGGAAAAAAGACAGATTTTTGAAAAATTTCAAAATCTGTCAATTATTGTCAAAATTATTTTTTTTCACATCTAGACATGTGAAATGCATGAACTATGGTAAAAAAAGTGAAAAAGAAAAAATTGGTCTGATTTTTTGTACTTTTCAGATTTTCTTAGTTTTCATATAAGGTTCGGGGTCAGGAAAAAAGACAGATTTTTGAAAAATGTCAAAATCTGTCAATTATTGTCAAAATTATTTTTTTTCACATCTAGACATGTGAAATGCGTTAACTATGGAAACAAAAATGAAAAAAAAAATTGGTCTGATTTTTTTCTTACTTTTCAGATTTTTTTAGTTTTCGCGTTCAGGATGAGAGAAAGTTTTTTTTGACAAATTTGAAAATCTGTCAGACATTGTCCAAATTATTTTTTATTTCATGTCTAGACATGTGAAATGCATGAGCTATGGGAAAAAAAGTGAAAAAAAAATTTGGTATGATTTTTTCGTACTTTTCAGATTTTCTTAGTTTTCATATAAGGTTCGGGGTCAGGAAAAAAGACAGATTTTTGAAAAATGTCAAAATCTGTCAGTTATTGTCAAAATTATTTTTTTTCACATCTAGACATGTGAAATGCATGAACTATGGTAAAAAAAGTGAAAAAGAAAAAATTGGTCTGATTTGTTGTACTTTTCAGATTTTCTTAGTTTTCATATAAGGTTCGGGGTCAGGAAAAAAGACAGATTTTTGAAAAATTTCAAAATCTGTCAATTATTGTCAAAATTATTTTTTTTCACATCTAGACATGTGAAATGCATGAACTATGGTAAAAAAAGTGAAAAAGAAAAAATTGGTCTGATTTTTTGTACTTTTCAGATTTTCTTAGTTTTCATATAAGGTATGGGGTCAGGAAAAAAGACAGATTTTTGAAAAATGTCAAAATCTGTCAATTATTGTCAAAATTATTTTTTTTCACATCTAGACATGTGAAATGCATGAACTATGGTAAAAAAAGTGAAAAAGAAAAAATTGGTCTGATTTTTTGTACTTTTCAGATTTTCTTAGTTTTCATATAAGGTTCGGGGTCAGGAAAAAAGACAGATTTTTGAAAAATGTCAAAATCTGTCAATTATTGTCAAAATTATTTTTTTTCACATCTAGACATGTGAAATGCATGAACTATGGTAAAAAAAGTGAAAAAAAAAAAATTGGTCTGATTTTTTGTACTTTTCAGATTTTCTTAGTTTTCATATAAGGTTCGGGGTCAGGAAAAAAGACAGATTTTTGAAAAATGTCAAAATCTGTCAATTATTGTCAAAATTATTTTTTTTCACATCTAGACATGTGAAATGCGTTAACTATGGCAACAAAAATGAAAAAAAAAATTGGTCTGATTTTTTTCTTACTTTTCAGATTTTTTTAGTTTTCGCGTTCAGGATGAGAGAAAGTTTTTTTTGACAAATTTGAAAATCTGTCAGACATTGTCCAAATTATTTTTTATTTCATGTCAAAAAGTGAAAAAGAAAAAATTGGTCTGATTTTTTGTACTTTTCAGATTTTCTTAGTTTTCATATAAGGTTCGGGGTCAGGAAAAAAGACAGATTTTTGAAAAATTTCAAAATCTGTCAATTATTGTCAAAATTATTTTTTTTCACATCTAGACATGTGAAATGCATGAACTATGGTAAAAAAAGTGAAAAAGAAAAAATTGGTCTGATTTTTTGTACTTTTCAGATTTTCTTAGTTTTCATATAAGGTTCGGGGTCAGGAAAAAAGACAGATTTTTGAAAAATGTCAAAATCTGTCAATTATTGTCAAAATTATTTTTTTTCACATCTAGACATGTGAAATGCATGAACTATGGTAAAAAAAAGTGAAAAAAAAAAAATGGGTCTGATTTTTTGTACTTTTCAGATTTTCTTAGTTTTCATATAAGGTTCGGGGTCAGGAAAAAAGACAGATTTTTGAAAAATGTCAAAATCTGTCAATTATTGTCAAAATTATTTTTTTTCACATCTAGACATGTGAAATGCGTTAACTATGGCAACAAAAATGAAAAAAAAAATTGGTCTGATTTTTTTCTTACTTTTCAGATTTTTTTAGTTTTCGCGTTCAGGATGAGAGAAAGTTTTTTTTGACAAATTTGAAAATCTGTCAGACATTGTCCAAATTATTTTTTATTTCATGTCAAAAAGTGAAAAAGAAAAAATTGGTCTGATTTTTTGTACTTTTCAGATTTTCTTAGTTTTCATATAAGGTTCGGGGTCAGGAAAAAAGACAGATTTTTGAAAAATGTCAAAATCTGTCAATTATTGTCAAAATTATTTTTTTTCACATCTAGACATGTGAAATGCATGAACTATGGTAAAAAAAGTGAAAAAGAAAAAATTGGTCTGATTTTTTGTACTTTTCAGATTTTCTTAGTTTTCATATAAGGTTCGGGGTCAGGAAAAAAGACAGATTTTTGAAAAATGTCAAAATCTGTCAATTATTGTCAAAATTATTTTTTTTCACATCTAGACATGTGAAATGCATGAACTATGGTAAAAAAAGTGAAAAAGAAAAAATTGGTCTGATTTTTTGTACTTTTCAGATTTTCTTAGTTTTCATATAAGGTTCGGGGTCAGGAAAAAAGACAGATTTTTGAAAAATTTCAAAATCTGTCAATTATTGTCTAAATATTTTTTTTTCACATCTAGACATGTGAAATGCGTTAACTATGGCAACAAAAATGGAAAAAAAAATTGGTCTGATTTTTTTTTTACTTTTCAGATTTTTTTAGTTTTCGCGGTCTGGATGAGAGAAAGTTTTTTTTTACAAAGTTCAAAATCTGTCAGATATTGTCCAAATTATGTTTTATTTCATGTCAAAAAGTGAAAAAGAAAAAATTGGTCTGATTTTTTGTACTTTTCAGATTTTCTTAGTTTTCATATAAGGTTCGGGGTCAGGAAAAAAGACAGATTTTTGAAAAATGTCAAAATCTGTCAATTATTGTCAAAATTATTTTTTTTCACATCTAGACATGTGAAATGCATGAACTATGGTAAAAAAAGTGAAAAAGAAAAAATTGGTCTGATTTTTTGTACTTTTCAGATTTTCTTAGTTTTCATATAAGGTTCGGGGTCAGGAAAAAAGACAGATTTTTGAAAAATGTAAAAATCTGTCAATTATTGTCAAAATTATTTTTTTTCACATCTAGACATGTGAAATGCATGAACTATGGTAAAAAAAGTGAAAAAGAAAAAATTGGTCTGATTTTTTGTACTTTTCAGATTTTCTTAGTTTTCATATAAGGTTCGGGGTCAGGAAAAAAGACAGATTTTTGAAAAATGTCAAAATCTTTCAATTATTGTCAAAATTATTTTTTTTCACATCTAGACATGTGAAATGTGTTAACTATGGCAACAAAAATGAAAAAAAAAATTGGTCTGATTTTTTTCTTACTTTTCAGATTTTTTTAGTTTTCGCGTTCAGGATGAGAGAAAGTTTTTTTTGACAAATTTGAAAATCTGTCAGACATTGTCCAAATTATTTTTTATTTCATGTCAAAAAGTGAAAAAGAAAAAATTGGTCTGATTTTTTGTACTTTTCAGATTTTCTTAGTTTTCATATAAGGTTCGGGGTCAGGAAAAAAGACAGATTTTTGAAAAATGTCAAAATCTGTCAATTATTGTCAAAATTATTTTTTTTCACATCTAGACATGTGAAATGCATGAACTATGGTAAAAAAAGTGAAAAAGAAAAAATTGGTCTGATTTTTTGTACTTTTCAGATTTTCTTAGTTTTCATATAAGGTTCGGGGTCAGGAAAAAAGACAGATTTTTGAAAAATGTCAAAATCGGTCAATTATTGTCAAAATTATTTTTTTTCACATCTAGACATGTGAAATGCATGAACTATGGTAAAAAAAAGTGAAAAAGAAAAAATTGGTCTGATTTTTTGTACTTTTCAGATTTTCTTAGTTTTCATATAAGGTTCGGGGTCAGGAAAAAAGACAGATTTTTGAAAAATGTCAAAATCTTTCAATTATTGTCAAAATTATTTTTTTTCACATCTAGACATGTGAAATGCGTTAACTATGGCAACAAAAATGAAAAAAAAAATTGGTCTGATTTTTTTCTTACTTTTCAGATTTTTTTAGTTTTCGCGTTCAGGATGAGAGAAAGTTTTTTTGACAAATTTGAAAATCTGTCAGACATTGTCCAAATTATTTTTTATTTCATGTCAAAAAGTGAAAAAGAAAAAATTGGTCTGATTTTTTGTACTTTTCAGATTTTCTTAGTTTTCATATAAGGTTCGGGGTCAGGAAAAAAGACAGATTTTTGAAAAATGTCAAAATCTGTCAATTATTGTCAAAATTATTTTTTTTCACATCTAGACATGTGAAATGCATGAACTATGGTAAAAAAAGTGAAAAAGAAAAAATTGGTCTGATTTTTTGTACTTTTCAGATTTTCTTAGTTTTCATATAAGGTTCGGGGTCAGGAAAAAAGACAGATTTTTGAAAAATGTCAAAATCTGTCAATTATTGTCAAAATTATTTTTTTTCACATCTAGACATGTGAAATGCATGAACTATGGTAAAAAAAAGTGAAAAAGAAAAAATTGGTCTGATTTTTTGTACTTTTCAGATTTTCTTAGTTTTCATATAAGGTTCGGGGTCAGGAAAAAAGACAGATTTTTGAAAAATGTCAAAATCTTTCAATTATTGTCAAAATTATTTTTTTTCACATCTAGACATGTGAAATGCGTTAACTATGGCAACAAAAATGAAAAAAAAAATTGGTCTGATTTTTTTCTTACTTTTCAGATTTTTTTAGTTTTCGCGTTCAGGATGAGAGAAAGTTTTTTTTGACAAATTTGAAAATCTGTCAGACATTGTCCAAATTATTTTTTATTTCATGTCAAAAAGTGAAAAAGAAAAAATTGGTCTGATTTTTTGTACTTTTCAGATTTTCTTAGTTTTCATATAAGGTTCGGGGTCAGGAAAAAAGACAGATTTTTGAAAAATGTAAAAATCTGTCAATTATTGTCAAAATTATTTTTTTTCACATCTAGACATGTGAAATGCATGAACTATGGTAAAAAAAGTGAAAAAGAAAAAATTGGTCTGATTTTTTGTACTTTTCAGATTTTCTTAGTTTTCATATAAGGTTCGGGGTCAGGAAAAAAGACAGATTTTTGAAAAATGTCAAAATCGGTCAATTATTGTCAAAATTATTTTTTTTCACATCTAGACATGTGAAATGCATGAACTATGGTAAAAAAAAGTGAAAAAGAAAAAATTGGTCTGATTTTTTGTACTTTTCAGATTTTCTTAGTTTTCATATAAGGTTCGGGGTCAGGAAAAAAGACAGATTTTTGAAAAATGTCAAAATCTTTCAATTATTGTCAAAATTATTTTTTTTCACATCTAGACATGTGAAATGCGTTAACTATGGCAACAAAAATGAAAAAAAAAATTGGTCTGATTTTTTTCTTACTTTTCAGATTTTTTTAGTTTTCGCGTTCAGGATGAGAGAAAGTTTTTTTGACAAATTTGAAAATCTGTCAGACATTGTCCAAATTATTTTTTATTTCATGTCAAAAAGTGAAAAAGAAAAAATTGGTCTGATTTTTTGTACTTTTCAGATTTTCTTAGTTTTCATATAAGGTTCGGGGTCAGGAAAAAAGACAGATTTTTGAAAAATGTCAAAATCTGTCAATTATTGTCAAAATTATTTTTTTTCACATCTAGACATGTGAAATGCATGAACTATGGTAAAAAAAGTGAAAAAGAAAAAATTGGTCTGATTTTTTGTACTTTTCAGATTTTCTTAGTTTTCATATAAGGTTCGGGGTCAGGAAAAAAGACAGATTTTTGAAAAATGTCAAAATCTGTCAATTATTGTCAAAATTATTTTTTTTCACATCTAGACATGTGAAATGCATGAACTATGGTAAAAAAAAGTGAAAAAGAAAAAATTGGTCTGATTTTTTGTACTTTTCAGATTTTCTTAGTTTTCATATAAGGTTCGGGGTCAGGAAAAAAGACAGATTTTTGAAAAATGTCAAAATCTTTCAATTATTGTCAAAATTATTTTTTTTCACATCTAGACATGTGAAATGCGTTAACTATGGCAACAAAAATGAAAAAAAAAATTGGTCTGATTTTTTTCTTACTTTTCAGATTTTTTTAGTTTTCGCGTTCAGGATGAGAGAAAGTTTTTTTTGACAAATTTGAAAATCTGTCAGACATTGTCCAAATTATTTTTTATTTCATGTCAAAAAGTGAAAAAGAAAAAATTGGTCTGATTTTTTGTACTTTTCAGATTTTCTTAGTTTTCATATAAGGTTCGGGGTCAGGAAAAAAGACAGATTTTTGAAAAACTTCAAAATCTGTCAATTATTGTCAAAATTATTTTTTTTCACATCTAGACATGTGAAATGCATGAACTATGGTAAAAAAAGTGAAAAAGAAAAAATTGGTCTGATTTTTTGTACTTTTCAGATTTTCTTAGTTTTCATATAAGGTTCGGGGTCAGGAAAAAAGACAGATTTTTGAAAAATGTCAAAATCTGTCAATTATTGTCAAAATTATTTTTTTTCACATCTAGACATGTGAAATGCATGAACTATGGTAAAAAAAGTGAAAAAGAAAAAATTGGTCTGATTTTTTGTACTTTTCAGATTTTCTTAGTTTTCATATAAGGTTCGGGGTCAGGAAAAAAGACAGATTTTTGAAAAATGTCAAAATCTGTCAATTATTGTCAAAATTATTTTTTTTCACATCTAGACATGTGAAATGCATGAACTATGGTAAAAAAAGTGAAAAAGAAAAAATTGGTCTGATTTTTTGTACTTTTCAGATTTTCTTAGTTTTCATATAAGGTTCGGGGTCAGGAAAAAAGACAGATTTTTGAAAAATGTCAAAATCTGTCAATTATTGTCAAAATTATTTTTTTTCACATCTAGACATGTGAAATGCATGAACTATGGTAAAAAAAGTGAAAAAGAAAAAATTGGTCTGATTTTTTGTACTTTTCAGATTTTCTTAGTTTTCATATAAGGTTCGGGGTCAGGAAAAAAGACAGATTTTTGAAAAATGTAAAAATCTGTCAATTATTGTCAAAATTATTTTTTTTCACATCTAGACATGTGAAATGCATGAACTATGGTAAAAAAAGTGAAAAAGAAAAAATTGGTCTGATTTTTATTACTTTTCAGATTTTCTTAGTTTTCATATAAGGTTCGGGGTCAGGAAAAAAGACAGATTTTTGAAAAATGTCAAAATCTTTCAATTATTGTCAAAATTATTTTTTTTCACATCTAGACATGTGAAATGCGTTAACTATGGCAACAAAAATGAAAAAAAAAATTGGTCTGATTTTTTTCTTACTTTTCAGATTTTTTTAGTTTTCGCGTTCAGGATGAGAGAAAGTTTTTTTTGACAAATTTGAAAATCTGTCAGACATTGTCCAAATTATTTTTTATTTCATGTCAAAAAGTGAAAAAGAAAAAATTGGTCTGATTTTTTGTACTTTTCAGATTTTCTTAGTTTTCATATAAGGTTCGGGGTCAGGAAAAAAGACAGATTTTTGAAAAATGTCAAAATCTGTCAATTATTGTCAAAATTATTTTTTTTCACATCTAGACATGTGAAATGCATGAACTATGGTAAAAAAAGTGAAAAAGAAAAAATTGGTCTGATTTTTTGTACTTTTCAGATTTTCTTAGTTTTCATATAAGGTTCGGGGTCAGGAAAAAAGACAGATTTTTGAAAAATGTCAAAATCTGTCAATTATTGTCAAAATTATTTTTTTTCACATCTAGACATGTGAAATGTATGAACTATGGTAAAAAAAGTGAAAAAGAAAAAATTGGTCTGATTTTTTGTACTTTTCAGATTTTCTTAGTTTTCATATAAGGTTCGGGGTCAGGAAAAAAGACAGATTTTTGAAAAATGTCAAAATCTGTCAATTATTGTCAAAATTATTTTTTTTCACATCTAGACATGTGAAATGCGTTAACTATGGCAACAAAAATGGAAAAAAAAATTGGTCTGATTTTTTTCTTACTTTTCAGATTTTTTTAGTTTTCGCGTTCAGGATGAGAGAAAGTTTTTTTTGACAAATTTGAAAATCTGTCAGACATTGTCCAAATTATTTTTTATTTCATGTCAAAAAGTGAAAAAGAAAAAATTGGTCTGATTTTTTGTACTTTTCAGATTTTCTTAGTTTTCATATAAGGTTCGGGGTCAGGAAAAAAGACAGATTTTTGAAAAATTTCAAAATCTGTCAATTATTGTCAAAATATTTTTTTTTCACATCTAGACATGTGAAATGCGTTAACTATGGAAACAAAAATGAAAAAAAAAATTGGTCTGATTTTTTTCTTACTTTTCAGATTTTTTTAGTTTTCGCGTTCAGGATGAGAGAAAGTTTTTTTTGACAAATTTGAAAATCTGTCAGACATTGTCCAAATTATTTTTTATTTCATGTCTAGACATGTAAAATGCATGAGCTATGGGAAAAAAAGTGAAAAAAAAATTTGGTATGATTTTTTCGTACTTTTCAGATTTTCTTAGTTTTCATATAAGGTTCGGGGTCAGGAAAAAAGACAGATTTTTGAAAAATGTCAAAATCTGTCAATTATTGTCAAAATTATTTTTTTTCACATCTAGACATGTGAAATGCATGAACTATGGTAAAAAAAGTGAAAAAGAAAAAATTGGTCTGATTTTTTGTACTTTTCAGATTTTCTTAGTTTTCATATAAGGTTCGGGGTCAGGAAAAAAGACAGATTTTTGAAAAATGTCAAAATCTGTCAATTATTGTCAAAATTATTTTTTTTCACATCTAGACATGTGAAATGCATGAACTATGGTAAAAAAAAGTGAAAAAGAAAAAATTGGTCTGATTTTTTGTACTTTTCAGATTTTCTTAGTTTTCATATAAGGTTCGGGGTCAGGAAAAAAGACAGATTTTTGAAAAATGTCAAAATCTTTCAATTATTGTCAAAATTATTTTTTTTCACATCTAGACATGTGAAATGCGTTAACTATGGCAACAAAAATGAAAAAAAAAATTGGTCTGATTTTTTTCTTACTTTTCAGATTTTTTTAGTTTTCGCGTTCAGGATGAGAGAAAGTTTTTTTTGACAAATTTGAAAATCTGTCAGACATTGTCCAAATTATTTTTTATTTCATGTCAAAAAGTGAAAAAGAAAAAATTGGTCTGATTTTTTGTACTTTTCAGATTTTCTTAGTTTTCATATAAGGTTCGGGGTCAGGAAAAAAGACAGATTTTTGAAAAACTTCAAAATCTGTCAATTATTGTCAAAATTATTTTTTTTCACATCTAGACATGTGAAATGCATGAACTATGGTAAAAAAAGTGAAAAAGAAAAAATTGGTCTGATTTTTTGTACTTTTCAGATTTTCTTAGTTTTCATATAAGGTTCGGGGTCAGGAAAAAAGACAGATTTTTGAAAAATGTCAAAATCTGTCAATTATTGTCAAAATTATTTTTTTTCACATCTAGACATGTGAAATGCATGAACTATGGTAAAAAAAGTGAAAAAGAAAAAATTGGTCTGATTTTTTGTACTTTTCAGATTTTCTTAGTTTTCATATAAGGTTCGGGGTCAGGAAAAAAGACAGATTTTTGAAAAATGTCAAAATCTTTCAATTATTGTCAAAATTATTTTTTTTCACATCTAGACATGTGAAATGCGTTAACTATGGCAACAAAAATGAAAAAAAAAATTGGTCTGATTTTTTTCTTACTTTTCAGATTTTTTTAGTTTTCGCGTTCAGGATGAGAGAAAGTTTTTTTTGACAAATTTGAAAATCTGTCAGACATTGTCCAAATTATTTTTTATTTCATGTCTAGACATGTAAAATGCATGAGCTATGGGAAAAAAAGTGAAAAAAAAATTTGGTATGATTTTTTCGTACTTTTCAGATTTTCTTAGTTTTCATATAAGGTTCGGGGTCAGGAAAAAAGACAGATTTTTGAAAAATGTCAAAATCTGTCAATTATTGTCAAAATTATTTTTTTTCACATCTAGACATGTGAAATGCATGAACTATGGTAAAAAAAGTGAAAAAGAAAAAATTGGTCTGATTTTTTGTACTTTTCAGATTTTCTTAGTTTTCATATAAGGTTCGGGGTCAGGAAAAAAGACAGATTTTTGAAAAATGTCAAAATCTGTCAATTATTGTCAAAATTATTTTTTTTCACATCTAGACATGTGAAATGCATGAACTATGGTAAAAAAAAGTGAAAAAGAAAAAATTGGTCTGATTTTTTGTACTTTTCAGATTTTCTTAGTTTTCATATAATGTTCGGGGTCAGGAAAAAAGACAGATTTTTGAAAAATGTCAAAATCTTTCAATTATTGTCAAAATTATTTTTTTTCACATCTAGACATGTGAAATGCGTTAACTATGGCAACAAAAATGAAAAAAAAAATTGGTCTGATTTTTTTCTTACTTTTCAGATTTTTTTAGTTTTCGCGTTCAGGATGAGAGAAAGTTTTTTTTGACAAATTTGAAAATCTGTCAGACATTGTCCAAATTATTTTTTATTTCATGTCAAAAAGTGAAAAAGAAAAAATTGGTCTGATTTTTTGTACTTTTCAGATTTTCTTAGTTTTCATATAAGGTTCGGGGTCAGGAAAAAAGACAGATTTTTGAAAAACTTCAAAATCTGTCAATTATTGTCAAAATTATTTTTTTTCACATCTAGACATGTGAAATGCATGAACTATGGTAAAAAAAGTGAAAAAGAAAAAATTGGTCTGATTTTTTGTACTTTTCAGATTTTCTTAGTTTTCATATAAGGTTCGGGGTCAGGAAAAAAGACAGATTTTTGAAAAATGTCAAAATCTGTCAATTATTGTCAAAATTATTTTTTTTCACATCTAGACATGTGAAATGCATGAACTATGGTAAAAAAAGTGAAAAAGAAAAAATTGGTCTGATTTTTTGTACTTTTCAGATTTTCTTAGTTTTCATATAAGGTTCGGGGTCAGGAAAAAAGACAGATTTTTGAAAAATGTCAAAATCTGTCAATTATTGTAAAAATTATTTTTTTTCACATCTAGACATGTGAAATGCATGAACTATGGTAAAAAAAGTGAAAAAGAAAAAATTGGTCTGATTTTTTGTACTTTTCAGATTTTCTTAGTTTTCATATAAGGTTCGGGGTCAGGAAAAAAGACAGATTTTTGAAAAATGTCAAAATCTTTCAATTATTGTCAAAATTATTTTTTTTCACATCTAGACATGTGAAATGCGTTAACTATGGCAACAAAAATGAAAAAAAAAATTGGTCTGATTTTTTTCTTACTTTTCAGATTTTTTTAGTTTTCGCGTTCAGGATGAGAGAAAGTTTTTTTTGACAAATTTGAAAATCTGTCAGACATTGTCCAAATTATTTTTTATTTCATGTCAAAAAGTGAAAAAGAAAAAATTGGTCTGATTTTTTGTACTTTTCAGATTTTCTTAGTTTTCATATAAGGTTCGGGGTCAGGAAAAAAGACAGATTTTTGAAAAATGTCAAAATCTGTCAATTATTGTCAAAATTATTTTTTTTCACATCTAGACATGTGAAATGCATGAACTATGGTAAAAAAAGTGAAAAAGAAAAAATTGGTCTGATTTTTTGTACTTTTCAGATTTTCTTAGTTTTCATATAAGGTTCGGGGTCAGGAAAAAAGACAGATTTTTGAAAAATGTCAAAATCTGTCAATTATTGTCAAAATTATTTTTTTTCACATCTAGACATGTGAAATGCATGAACTATGGTAAAAAAAGTGAAAAAGAAAAAATTGGTCTGATTTTTTGTACTTTTCAGATTTTCTTAGTTTTCATATAAGGTTCGGGGTCAGGAAAAAAGACAGATTTTTGAAAAATTTCAAAATCTGTCAATTATTGTCTAAATATTTTTTTTTCACATCTAGACATGTGAAATGCGTTAACTATGGCAACAAAAATGGAAAAAAAAATTGGTCTGATTTTTTTTTTACTTTTCAGATTTTTTTAGTTTTCGCGGTCTGGATGAGAGAAAGTTTTTTTTGACAAATTTGAAAATCTGTCAGACATTGTCCAAATTATTTTTTATTTCATGTCAAAAAGTGAAAAAGAAAAAATTGGTCTGATTTTTTGTACTTTTCAGATTTTCTTAGTTTTCATATAAGGTTCGGGGTCAGGAAAAAAGACAGATTTTTGAAAAATGTCAAAATCTGTCAATTATTGTCAAAATTATTTTTTTTCACATCTAGACATGTGAAATGCATGAACTATGGTAAAAAAAGTGAAAAAGAAAAAATTGGTCTGATTTTTTGTACTTTTCAGATTTTCTTAGTTTTCATATAAGGTTCGGGGTCAGGAAAAAAGACAGATTTTTGAAAAATGTCAAAATCTGTCAATTATTGTAAAAATTATTTTTTTTCACATCTAGACATGTGAAATGCATGAACTATGGTAAAAAAAGTGAAAAAGAAAAAATTGGTCTGATTTTTTGTACTTTTCAGATTTTCTTAGTTTTCATATAAGGTTCGGGGTCAGGAAAAAAGACAGATTTTTGAAAAATGTCAAAATCTTTCAATTATTGTCAAAATTATTTTTTTTCACATCTAGACATGTGAAATGCGTTAACTATGGCAACAAAAATGAAAAAAAAAATTGGTCTGATTTTTTTCTTACTTTTCAGATTTTTTTAGTTTTCGCGTTCAGGATGAGAGAAAGTTTTTTTTGACAAATTTGAAAATCTGTCAGACATTGTCCAAATTATTTTTTATTTCATGTCAAAAAGTGAAAAAGAAAAAATTGGTCTGATTTTTTGTACTTTTCAGATTTTCTTAGTTTTCATATAAGGTTCGGGGTCAGGAAAAAAGACAGATTTTTGAAAAATGTCAAAATCTGTCAATTATTGTCAAAATTATTTTTTTTCACATCTAGACATGTGAAATGCATGAACTATGGTAAAAAAAGTGAAAAAGAAAAAATTGGTCTGATTTTTTGTACTTTTCAGATTTTCTTAGTTTTCATATAAGGTTCGGGGTCAGGAAAAAAGACAGATTTTTGAAAAATGTCAAAATCTGTCAATTATTGTCAAAATTATTTTTTTTCACATCTAGACATGTGAAATGCATGAACTATGGTAAAAAAAGTGAAAAAGAAAAAATTGGTCTGATTTTTTGTACTTTTCAGATTTTCTTAGTTTTCATATAAGGTTCGGGGTCAGGAAAAAAGACAGATTTTTGAAAAATTTCAAAATCTGTCAATTATTGTCTAAATATTTTTTTTTCACATCTAGACATGTGAAATGCGTTAACTATGGCAACAAAAATGGAAAAAAAAATTGGTCTGATTTTTTTTTTACTTTTCAGATTTTTTTAGTTTTCGCGGTCTGGATGAGAGAAAGTTTTTTTTGACAAATTTGAAAATCTGTCAGACATTGTCCAAATTATTTTTTATTTCATGTCAAAAAGTGAAAAAGAAAAAATTGGTCTGATTTTTTGTACTTTTCAGATTTTCTTAGTTTTCATATAAGGTTCGGGGTCAGGAAAAAAGACAGATTTTTGAAAAATGTCAAAATCTGTCAATTATTGTCAAAATTATTTTTTTTCACATCTAGACATGTGAAATGCATGAACTATGGTAAAAAAAGTGAAAAAGAAAAAATTGGTCTGATTTTTTGTACTTTTCAGATTTTCTTAGTTTTCATATAAGGTTCGGGGTCAGGAAAAAAGACAGATTTTTGAAAAATGTCAAAATCGGTCAATTATTGTCAAAATTATTTTTTTTCACATCTAGACATGTGAAATGCATGAACTATGGTAAAAAAAAGTGAAAAAGAAAAAATTGGTCTGATTTTTTGTACTTTTCAGATTTTCTTAGTTTTCATATAAGGTTCGGGGTCAGGAAAAAAGACAGATTTTTGAAAAATGTCAAAATCTTTCAATTATTGTCAAAATTATTTTTTTTCACATCTAGACATGTGAAATGCGTTAACTATGGCAACAAAAATGAAAAAAAAAATTGGTCTGATTTTTTTCTTACTTTTCAGATTTTTTTAGTTTTCGCGTTCAGGATGAGAGAAAGTTTTTTTGACAAATTTGAAAATCTGTCAGACATTGTCCAAATTATTTTTTATTTCATGTCAAAAAGTGAAAAAGAAAAAATTGGTCTGATTTTTTGTACTTTTCAGATTTTCTTAGTTTTCATATAAGGTTCGGGGTCAGGAAAAAAGACAGATTTTTGAAAAATGTCAAAATCTGTCAATTATTGTCAAAATTATTTTTTTTCACATCTAGACATGTGAAATGCATGAACTATGGTAAAAAAAGTGAAAAAGAAAAAATTGGTCTGATTTTTTGTACTTTTCAGATTTTCTTAGTTTTCATATAAGGTTCGGGGTCAGGAAAAAAGACAGATTTTTGAAAAATGTCAAAATCTGTCAATTATTGTCAAAATTATTTTTTTTCACATCTAGACATGTGAAATGCATGAACTATGGTAAAAAAAGTGAAAAAGAAAAAATTGGTCTGATTTTTTGTACTTTTCAGATTTTCTTAGTTTTCATATAAGGTTCGGGGTCAGGAAAAAAGACAGATTTTTGAAAAATGTCAAAATCTGTCAATTATTGTCAAAATTATTTTTTTTCACATCTAGACATGTGAAATGCATGAACTATGGTAAAAAAAGTGAAAAAGAAAAAATTGGTCTGATTTTTTGTACTTTTCAGATTTTCTTAGTTTTCATATAAGGTTCGGGGTCAGGAAAAAAGACAGATTTTTGAAAAATGTAAAAATCTGTCAATTATTGTCAAAATTATTTTTTTTCACATCTAGACATGTGAAATGCATGAACTATGGTAAAAAAAGTGAAAAAGAAAAAATTGGTCTGATTTTTTGTACTTTTCAGATTTTCTTAGTTTTCATATAAGGTTCGGGGTCAGGAAAAAAGACAGATTTTTGAAAAATGTCAAAATCTTTCAATTATTGTCAAAATTATTTTTTTTCACATCTAGACATGTGAAATGCGTTAACTATGGCAACAAAAATGAAAAAAAAAATTGGTCTGATTTTTTTCTTACTTTTCAGATTTTTTTAGTTTTCGCGTTCAGGATGAGAGAAAGTTTTTTTTGACAAATTTGAAAATCTGTCAGACATTGTCCAAATTATTTTTTATTTCATGTCAAAAAGTGAAAAAGAAAAAATTGGTCTGATTTTTTGTACTTTTCAGATTTTCTTAGTTTTCATATAAGGTTCGGGGTCAGGAAAAAAGACAGATTTTTGAAAAATGTCAAAATCTGTCAATTATTGTCAAAATTATTTTTTTTCACATCTAGACATGTGAAATGCATGAACTATGGTAAAAAAAGTGAAAAAGAAAAAATTGGTCTGATTTTTTGTACTTTTCAGATTTTCTTAGTTTTCATATAAGGTTCGGGGTCAGGAAAAAAGACAGATTTTTGAAAAATGTCAAAATCGGTCAATTATTGTCAAAATTATTTTTTTTCACATCTAGACATGTGAAATGCATGAACTATGGTAAAAAAAAGTGAAAAAGAAAAAATTGGTCTGATTTTTTGTACTTTTCAGATTTTCTTAGTTTTCATATAAGGTTCGGGGTCAGGAAAAAAGACAGATTTTTGAAAAATGTCAAAATCTTTCAATTATTGTCAAAATTATTTTTTTTCACATCTAGACATGTGAAATGCGTTAACTATGGCAACAAAAATGAAAAAAAAAATTGGTCTGATTTTTTTCTTACTTTTCAGATTTTTTTAGTTTTCGCGTTCAGGATGAGAGAAAGTTTTTTTGACAAATTTGAAAATCTGTCAGACATTGTCCAAATTATTTTTTATTTCATGTCAAAAAGTGAAAAAGAAAAAATTGGTCTGATTTTTTGTACTTTTCAGATTTTCTTAGTTTTCATATAAGGTTCGGGGTCAGGAAAAAAGACAGATTTTTGAAAAATGTCAAAATCTGTCAATTATTGTCAAAATTATTTTTTTTCACATCTAGACATGTGAAATGCATGAACTATGGTAAAAAAAGTGAAAAAGAAAAAATTGGTCTGATTTTTTGTACTTTTCAGATTTTCTTAGTTTTCATATAAGGTTCGGGGTCAGGAAAAAAGACAGATTTTTGAAAAATGTAAAAATCTGTCAATTATTGTCAAAATTATTTTTTTTCACATCTAGACATGTGAAATGCATGAACTATGGTAAAAAAAGTGAAAAAGAAAAAATTGGTCTGATTTTTTGTACTTTTCAGATTTTCTTAGTTTTCATATAAGGTTCGGGGTCAGGAAAAAAGACAGATTTTTGAAAAATGTCAAAATCTTTCAATTATTGTCAAAATTATTTTTTTTCACATCTAGACATGTGAAATGCGTTAACTATGGCAACAAAAATGAAAAAAAAAATTGGTCTGATTTTTTTCTTACTTTTCAGATTTTTTTAGTTTTCGCGTTCAGGATGAGAGAAAGTTTTTTTTGACAAATTTGAAAATCTGTCAGACATTGTCCAAATTATTTTTTATTTCATGTCAAAAAGTGAAAAAGAAAAAATTGGTCTGATTTTTTGTACTTTTCAGATTTTCTTAGTTTTCATATAAGGTTCGGGGTCAGGAAAAAAGACAGATTTTTGAAAAATGTCAAAATCTGTCAATTATTGTCAAAATTATTTTTTTTCACATCTAGACATGTGAAATGCATGAACTATGGTAAAAAAAGTGAAAAAGAAAAAATTGGTCTGATTTTTTGTACTTTTCAGATTTTCTTAGTTTTCATATAAGGTTCGGGGTCAGGAAAAAAGACAGATTTTTGAAAAATGTCAAAATCTGTCAATTATTGTCAAAATTATTTTTTTTCACATCTAGACATGTGAAATGCATGAACTATGGTAAAAAAAAGTGAAAAAGAAAAAATTGGTCTGATTTTTTGTACTTTTCAGATTTTCTTAGTTTTCATATAAGGTTCGGGGTCAGGAAAAAAGACAGATTTTTGAAAAATGTCAAAATCTTTCAATTATTGTCAAAATTATTTTTTTTCACATCTAGACATGTGAAATGCGTTAACTATGGCAACAAAAATGAAAAAAAAAATTGGTCTGATTTTTTTCTTACTTTTCAGATTTTTTTAGTTTTCGCGTTCAGGATGAGAGAAAGTTTTTTTTGACAAATTTGAAAATCTGTCAGACATTGTCCAAATTATTTTTTATTTCATGTCAAAAAGTGAAAAAGAAAAAATTGGTCTGATTTTTTGTACTTTTCAGATTTTCTTAGTTTTCATATAAGGTTCGGGGTCAGGAAAAAAGACAGATTTTTGAAAAATGTCAAAATCTGTCAATTATTGTCAAAATTATTTTTTTTCACATCTAGACATGTGAAATGCATGAACTATGGTAAAAAAAGTGAAAAAGAAAAAATTGGTCTGATTTTTTGTACTTTTCAGATTTTCTTAGTTTTCATATAAGGTTCGGGGTCAGGAAAAAAGACAGATTTTTGAAAAATGTCAAAATCTGTCAATTATTGTCAAAATTATTTTTTTTCACATCTAGACATGTGAAATGCATGAACTATGGTAAAAAAAGTGAAAAAGAAAAAATTGGTCTGATTTTTTTCTTACTTTTCAGATTTTTTCAGTTTTCGCATTCAGGATGAGAGAAAGTTTTTTTTGACAAATTTGAAAATCTGTCAGACATTGTCCAAATTATTTTTTATTTCATGTCTAGACATGTAAAATGCATGAGCTATGGGAAAAAAAGTGAAAAAAAAATTTGGTATGATTTTTTCGTACTTTTCAGATTTTCTTAGTTTTCATATAAGGTTCGGGGTCAGGAAAAAAGACAGATTTTTGAAAAATGTCAAAATCTGTCAATTATTGTCAAAATTATTTTTTTTCACATCTAGACATGTGAAATGTATGAACTATGGTAAAAAAAGTGAAAAAGAAAAAATTGGTCTGATTTTTTGTACTTTTCAGATTTTCTTAGTTTTCATATAAGGTTCGGGGTCAGGAAAAAAGACAGATTTTTGAAAAATGTCAAAATCTGTCAATTATTGTCAAAATTATTTTTTTTCACATCTAGACATGTGAAATGCGTTAACTATGGCAACAAAAATGGAAAAAAAAATTGGTCTGATTTTTTTCTTACTTTTCAGATTTTTTTAGTTTTCGCGTTCAGGATGAGAGAAAGTTTTTTTTGACAAATTTGAAAATCTGTCAGACATTGTCCAAATTATTTTTTATTTCATGTCAAAAAGTGAAAAAGAAAAAATTGGTCTGATTTTTTGTACTTTTCAGATTTTCTTAGTTTTCATATAAGGTTCGGGGTCAGGAAAAAAGACAGATTTTTGAAAAATTTCAAAATCTGTCAATTATTGTCAAAATATTTTTTTTTCACATCTAGACATGTGAAATGCGTTAACTATGGAAACAAAAATGAAAAAAAAAATTGGTCTGATTTTTTTCTTACTTTTCAGATTTTTTTAGTTTTCGCGTTCAGGATGAGAGAAAGTTTTTTTTGACAAATTTGAAAATCTGTCAGACATTGTCCAAATTATTTTTTATTTCATGTCTAGACATGTAAAATGCATGAGCTATGGGAAAAAAAGTGAAAAAAAAATTTGGTATGATTTTTTCGTACTTTTCAGATTTTCTTAGTTTTCATATAAGGTTCGGGGTCAGGAAAAAAGACAGATTTTTGAAAAATGTCAAAATCTGTCAATTATTGTCAAAATTATTTTTTTTCACATCTAGACATGTGAAATGCATGAACTATGGTAAAAAAAGTGAAAAAGAAAAAATTGGTCTGATTTTTTGTACTTTTCAGATTTTCTTAGTTTTCATATAAGGTTCGGGGTCAGGAAAAAAGACAGATTTTTGAAAAATGTCAAAATCTGTCAATTATTGTCAAAATTATTTTTTTTCACATCTAGACATGTGAAATGCATGAACTATGGTAAAAAAAAGTGAAAAAGAAAAAATTGGTCTGATTTTTTGTACTTTTCAGATTTTCTTAGTTTTCATATAAGGTTCGGGGTCAGGAAAAAAGACAGATTTTTGAAAAATGTCAAAATCTTTCAATTATTGTCAAAATTATTTTTTTTCACATCTAGACATGTGAAATGCGTTAACTATGGCAACAAAAATGAAAAAAAAAATTGGTCTGATTTTTTTCTTACTTTTCAGATTTTTTTAGTTTTCGCGTTCAGGATGAGAGAAAGTTTTTTTTGACAAATTTGAAAATCTGTCAGACATTGTCCAAATTATTTTTTATTTCATGTCAAAAAGTGAAAAAGAAAAAATTGGTCTGATTTTTTGTACTTTTCAGATTTTCTTAGTTTTCATATAAGGTTCGGGGTCAGGAAAAAAGACAGATTTTTGAAAAACTTCAAAATCTGTCAATTATTGTCAAAATTATTTTTTTTCACATCTAGACATGTGAAATGCATGAACTATGGTAAAAAAAGTGAAAAAGAAAAAATTGGTCTGATTTTTTGTACTTTTCAGATTTTCTTAGTTTTCATATAAGGTTCGGGGTCAGGAAAAAAGACAGATTTTTGAAAAATGTCAAAATCTGTCAATTATTGTCAAAATTATTTTTTTTCACATCTAGACATGTGAAATGCATGAACTATGGTAAAAAAAGTGAAAAAGAAAAAATTGGTCTGATTTTTTGTACTTTTCAGATTTTCTTAGTTTTCATATAAGGTTCGGGGTCAGGAAAAAAGACAGATTTTTGAAAAATGTCAAAATCTGTCAATTATTGTAAAAATTATTTTTTTTCACATCTAGACATGTGAAATGCATGAACTATGGTAAAAAAAGTGAAAAAGAAAAAATTGGTCTGATTTTTTGTACTTTTCAGATTTTCTTAGTTTTCATATAAGGTTCGGGGTCAGGAAAAAAGACAGATTTTTGAAAAATGTCAAAATCTTTCAATTATTGTCAAAATTATTTTTTTTCACATCTAGACATGTGAAATGCGTTAACTATGGCAACAAAAATGAAAAAAAAAATTGGTCTGATTTTTTTCTTACTTTTCAGATTTTTTTAGTTTTCGCGTTCAGGATGAGAGAAAGTTTTTTTTGACAAATTTGAAAATCTGTCAGACATTGTCCAAATTATTTTTTATTTCATGTCTAGACATGTAAAATGCATGAGCTATGGGAAAAAAAGTGAAAAAAAAATTTGGTATGATTTTTTCGTACTTTTCAGATTTTCTTAGTTTTCATATAAGGTTCGGGGTCAGGAAAAAAGACAGATTTTTGAAAAATGTCAAAATCTGTCAATTATTGTCAAAATTATTTTTTTTCACATCTAGACATGTGAAATGCATGAACTATGGTAAAAAAAGTGAAAAAGAAAAAATTGGTCTGATTTTTTGTACTTTTCAGATTTTCTTAGTTTTCATATAATGTTCGGGGTCAGGAAAAAAGACAGATTTTTGAAAAATGTCAAAATCTTTCAATTATTGTCAAAATTATTTTTTTTCACATCTAGACATGTGAAATGCGTTAACTATGGCAACAAAAATGAAAAAAAAAATTGGTCTGATTTTTTTCTTACTTTTCAGATTTTTTTAGTTTTCGCGTTCAGGATGAGAGAAAGTTTTTTTTGACAAATTTGAAAATCTGTCAGACATTGTCCAAATTATTTTTTATTTCATGTCAAAAAGTGAAAAAGAAAAAATTGGTCTGATTTTTTGTACTTTTCAGATTTTCTTAGTTTTCATATAAGGTTCGGGGTCAGGAAAAAAGACAGATTTTTGAAAAACTTCAAAATCTGTCAATTATTGTCAAAATTATTTTTTTTCACATCTAGACATGTGAAATGCATGAACTATGGTAAAAAAAGTGAAAAAGAAAAAATTGGTCTGATTTTTTGTACTTTTCAGATTTTCTTAGTTTTCATATAAGGTTCGGGGTCAGGAAAAAAGACAGATTTTTGAAAAATGTCAAAATCTGTCAATTATTGTCAAAATTATTTTTTTTCACATCTAGACATGTGAAATGCATGAACTATGGTAAAAAAAGTGAAAAAGAAAAAATTGGTCTGATTTTTTGTACTTTTCAGATTTTCTTAGTTTTCATATAAGGTTCGGGGTCAGGAAAAAAGACAGATTTTTGAAAAATGTCAAAATCTGTCAATTATTGTAAAAATTATTTTTTTTCACATCTAGACATGTGAAATGCATGAACTATGGTAAAAAAAGTGAAAAAGAAAAAATTGGTCTGATTTTTTGTACTTTTCAGATTTTCTTAGTTTTCATATAAGGTTCGGGGTCAGGAAAAAAGACAGATTTTTGAAAAATGTCAAAATCTTTCAATTATTGTCAAAATTATTTTTTTTCACATCTAGACATGTGAAATGCGTTAACTATGGCAACAAAAATGAAAAAAAAAATTGGTCTGATTTTTTTCTTACTTTTCAGATTTTTTTAGTTTTCGCGTTCAGGATGAGAGAAAGTTTTTTTTGACAAATTTGAAAATCTGTCAGACATTGTCCAAATTATTTTTTATTTCATGTCAAAAAGTGAAAAAGAAAAAATTGGTCTGATTTTTTGTACTTTTCAGATTTTCTTAGTTTTCATATAAGGTTCGGGGTCAGGAAAAAAGACAGATTTTTGAAAAATGTCAAAATCTGTCAATTATTGTCAAAATTATTTTTTTTCACATCTAGACATGTGAAATGCATGAACTATGGTAAAAAAAGTGAAAAAGAAAAAATTGGTCTGATTTTTTGTACTTTTCAGATTTTCTTAGTTTTCATATAAGGTTCGGGGTCAGGAAAAAAGACAGATTTTTGAAAAATGTCAAAATCTGTCAATTATTGTCAAAATTATTTTTTTTCACATCTAGACATGTGAAATGCATGAACTATGGTAAAAAAAAAGTGAAAAAGAAAAAATTGGTCTGATTTTTTTCTTACTTTTCAGATTTTTTCAGTTTTCGCGTTCAGGATGAGAGAAAGTTTTTTTTGACAAATTTGAAAATCTGTCAGACATTGTCCAAATTATTTTTTATTTCATGTCTAGACATGTAAAATGCATGAGCTATGGGAAAAAAAGTGAAAAAAAAATTTGGTATGATTTTTTCGTACTTTTCAGATTTTCTTAGTTTTCATATAAGGTTCGGGGTCAGGAAAAAAGACAGATTTTTGAAAAATGTCAAAATCTGTCAATTATTGTCAAAATTATTTTTTTTCACATCTAGACATGTGAAATGTATGAACTATGGTAAAAAAAGTGAAAAAGAAAAAATTGGTCTGATTTTTTGTACTTTTCAGATTTTCTTAGTTTTCATATAAGGTTCGGGGTCAGGAAAAAAGACAGATTTTTGAAAAATGTCAAAATCTGTCAATTATTGTCAAAATTATTTTTTTTCACATCTAGACATGTGAAATGCGTTAACTATGGCAACAAAAATGAAAAAAAAAATTGGTCTGATTTTTTTCTTACTTTTCAGATTTTTTTAGTTTTCGCGTTCAGGATGAGAGAAAGTTTTTTTTGACAAATTTGAAAATCTGTCAGACATTGTCCAAATTATTTTTTATTTCATGTCAAAAAGTGAAAAAGAAAAAATTGGTCTGATTTTTTGTACTTTTCAGATTTTCTTAGTTTTCATATAAGGTTCGGGGTCAGGAAAAAAGACAGATTTTTGAAAAATTTCAAAATCTGTCAATTATTGTCAAAATATTTTTTTTTCACATCTAGACATGTGAAATGCGTTAACTATGGAAACAAAAATGAAAAAAAAAATTGGTCTGATTTTTTTCTTACTTTTCAGATTTTTTTAGTTTTCGCGTTCAGGATGAGAGAAAGTTTTTTTTGACAAATTTGAAAATCTGTCAGACATTGTCCAAATTATTTTTTATTTCATGTCTAGACATGTAAAATGCATGAGCTATGGGAAAAAAAGTGAAAAAAAAATTTGGTATGATTTTTTCGTACTTTTCAGATTTTCTTAGTTTTCATATAAGGTTCGGGGTCAGGAAAAAAGACAGATTTTTGAAAAATGTCAAAATCTGTCAATTATTGTCAAAATTATTTTTTTTCACATCTAGACATGTGAAATGTATGAACTATGGTAAAAAAAGTGAAAAAGAAAAAATTGGTCTGATTTTTTGTACTTTTCAGATTTTCTTAGTTTTCATATAAGGTTCGGGGTCAGGAAAAAAGACAGATTTTTGAAAAATGTAAAAATCTGTCAATTATTGTCAAAATAATTTTTTTTCATATCTAGACATGTGAAATGCGTTAACTATGGAAACAAAAATGAAAAAAAAAATTGGTCTGATTTTTTTCTTACTTTTCAGATTTTTTTAGTTTTCGCGTTCAGGATGAGAGAAAGTTTTTTTTGACAAATTTGAAAATCTGTCAGACATTGTCCAAATTATTTTTTATTTCATGTCAAAAAGTGAAAAAGAAAAAATTGGTCTGATTTTTTGTACTTTTCAGATTTTCTTAGTTTTCATATAAGGTTCGGGGTCAGGAAAAAAGACAGATTTTTGAAAAATGTCAAAATCTGTCAATTATTGTCAAAATTATTTTTTTTCACATCTAGACATGTGAAATGCATGAACTATGGTAAAAAAAGTGAAAAAGAAAAAATTGGTCTGATTTTTTGTACTTTTCAGATTTTCTTAGTTTTCATATAAGGTTCGGGGTCAGGAAAAAAGACAGATTTTTGAAAAATGTCAAAATCTGTCAATTATTGTCAAAATTATTTTTTTTCACATCTAGACATGTGAAATGCATGAACTATGGTAAAAAAAGTGAAAAAGAAAAAATTGGTCTGATTTTTTGTACTTTTCAGATTTTCTTAGTTTTCATATAAGGTTCGGGGTCAGGAAAAAAGACAGATTTTTGAAAAATTTCAAAATCTGTCAATTATTGTCAAAATATTTTTTTTTCACATCTAGACATGTGAAATGCGTTAACTATGGAAACAAAAATGAAAAAAAAAATTGGTCTGATTTTTTTCTTATTTTCAGATTTTTTTAGTTTTCGCGTTCAGGATGAGAGAAAGTTTTTTTTGACAAATTTGAAAATCTGTCAGACATTGTCCAAATTATTTTTTATTTCATGTCTAGACATGTAAAATGCATGAGCTATGGGAAAAAAAGTGAAAAAAAAATTTGGTATGATTTTTTCGTACTTTTCAGATTTTCTTAGTTTTCATATAAGGTTCGGGGTCAGGAAAAAAGACAGATTTTTGAAAAATGTCAAAATCTGTCAATTATTGTCAAAATTATTTTTTTTCACATCTAGACATGTGAAATGTATGAACTATGGTAAAAAAAGTGAAAAAGAAAAAATTGGTCTGATTTTTTGTACTTTTCAGATTTTCTTAGTTTTCATATAAGGTTCGGGGTCAGGAAAAAAGACAGATTTTTGAAAAATGTAAAAATCTGTCAATTATTGTCAAAATTATTTTTTTTCATATCTAGACATGTGAAATGCGTTAACTATGGAAACAAAAATGAAAAAAAAAATTGGTCTGATTTTTTTCTTACTTTTCAGATTTTTTTAGTTTTCGCGTTCAGGATGAGAGAAAGTTTTTTTTGACAAATTTGAAAATCTGTCAGACATTGTCCAAATTATTTTTTATTTCATGTCAAAAAGTGAAAAAGAAAAAATTGGTCTGATTTTTTGTACTTTTCAGATTTTCTTAGTTTTCATATAAGGTTCGGGGTCAGGAAAAAAGACAGATTTTTGAAAAATGTCAAAATCTGTCAATTATTGTCAAAATTATTTTTTTTCACATCTAGACATGTGAAATGCATGAACTATGGTAAAAAAAGTGAAAAAGAAAAAATTGGTCTGATTTTTTGTACTTTTCAGATTTTCTTAGTTTTCATATAAGGTTCGGGGTCAGGAAAAAAGACAGATTTTTGAAAAATGTCAAAATCTGTCAATTATTGTCAAAATTATTTTTTTTCACATCTAGACATGTGAAATGCATGAACTATGGTAAAAAAAGTGAAAAAGAAAAAATTGGTCTGATTTTTTGTACTTTTCAGATTTTCTTAGTTTTCATATAAGGTTCGGGGTCAGGAAAAAAGACAGATTTTTGAAAAATGTCAAAATCTGTCAATTATTGTCAAAATTATTTTTTTTCACATCTAGACATGTGAAATGCATGAACTATGGTAAAAAAAGTGAAAAAGAAAAAATTGGTCTGATTTTTTGTACTTTTCAGATTTTCTTAGTTTTCATATAAGGTTCGGGGTCAGGAAAAAAGACAGATTTTTGAAAAATGTCAAAATCTGTCAATTATTGTCAAAATTATTTTTTTTCACATCTAGACATGTGAAATGCATGAACTATGGTAAAAAAAGTGAAAAAGAAAAAATTGGTCTGATTTTTTTCTTACTTTTCAGATTTTTTCAGTTTTCGCGTTCAGGATGAGAGAAAGTTTTTTTTGACAAATTTGAAAATCTGTCAGACATTGTCCAAATTATTTTTTATTTCATGTCTAGACATGTAAAATGCATGAGCTATGGGAAAAAAAGTGAAAAAAAAATTTGGTATGATTTTTTCGTACTTTTCAGATTTTCTTAGTTTTCATATAAGGTTCGGGGTCAGGAAAAAAGACAGATTTTTGAAAAATGTCAAAATCTGTCAATTATTGTCAAAATTATTTTTTTTCACATCTAGACATGTGAAATGTATGAACTATGGTAAAAAAAGTGAAAAAGAAAAAATTGGTCTGATTTTTTGTACTTTTCAGATTTTCTTAGATTTCATATAAGGTTCGGGGTCAGGAAAAAAGACAGATTTTTGAAAAATGTCAAAATCTGTCAATTATTGTCAAAATTATTTTTTTTCACATCTAGACATGTGAAATGCGTTAACTATGGCAACAAAAATGAAAAAAAAAATTGGTCTGATTTTTTTCTTACTTTTCAGATTTTTTTAGTTTTCGCGTTCAGGATGAGAGAAAGTTTTTTTTGACAAATTTGAAAATCTGTCAGACATTGTCCAAATTATTTTTTATTTCATGTCAAAAAGTGAAAAAGAAAAAATTGGTCTGATTTTTTGTACTTTTCAGATTTTCTTAGTTTTCATATAAGGTTCGGGGTCAGGAAAAAAGACAGATTTTTGAAAAATGTCAAAATCTGTCAATTATTGTCAAAATTATTTTTTTTCACATCTAGACATGTGAAATGCATGAACTATGGTAAAAAAAGTGAAAAAGAAAAAATTGGTCTGATTTTTTGTACTTTTCAGATTTTCTTAGTTTTCATATAAGGTTCGGGGTCAGGAAAAAAGACAGATTTTTGAAAAATTTCAAAATCTGTCAATTATTGTCAAAATATTTTTTTTTCACATCTAGACATGTGAAATGCGTTAACTATGGAAACAAAAATGAAAAAAAAAATTGGTCTGATTTTTTTCTTACCATTCAGATTTTTTTAGTTTTCGCGTTCAGGATGAGAGAAAGTTTTTTTTGACAAATTTGAAAATCTGTCAGACATTGTCCAAATTATTTTTTATTTCATGTCTAGACATGTAAAATGCATGAGCTATGGGAAAAAAAGTGAAAAAAAAATTTGGTATGATTTTTTCGTACTTTTCAGATTTTCTTAGTTTTCATATAAGGTTCGGGGTCAGGAAAAAAGACAGATTTTTGAAAAATGTCAAAATCTGTCAATTATTGTCAAAATTATTTTTTTTCACATCTAGACATGTGAAATGTATGAACTATGGTAAAAAAAGTGAAAAAGAAAAAATTGGTCTGATTTTTTGTACTTTTCAGATTTTCTTAGTTTTCATATAAGGTTCGGGGTCAGGAAAAAAGACAGATTTTTGAAAAATGTAAAAATCTGTCAATTATTGTCAAAATTATTTTTTTTCATATCTAGACATGTGAAATGCGTTAACTATGGAAACAAAAATGAAAAAAAAAATTGGTCTGATTTTTTTCTTACTTTTCAGATTTTTTTAGTTTTCGCGTTCAGGATGAGAGAAAGTTTTTTTTGACAAATTTGAAAATCTGTCAGACATTGTCCAAATTATTTTTTATTTCATGTCAAAAAGTGAAAAAGAAAAAATTGGTCTGATTTTTTGTACTTTTCAGATTTTCTTAGTTTTCATATAAGGTTCGGGGTCAGGAAAAAAGACAGATTTTTGAAAAATGTCAAAATCTGTCAATTATTGTCAAAATTATTTTTTTTCACATCTAGACATGTGAAATGCATGAACTATGGTAAAAAAAGTGAAAAAGAAAAAATTGGTCTGATTTTTTGTACTTTTCAGATTTTCTTAGTTTTCATATAAGGTTCGGGGTCAGGAAAAAAGACAGATTTTTGAAAAATTTCAAAATCTGTCAATTATTGTCAAAATATTTTTTTTTCACATCTAGACATGTGAAATGCGTTAACTATGGAAACAAAAATGAAAAAAAAAATTGGTCTGATTTTTTTCTTACTTTTCAGATTTTTTTAGTTTTCGCGTTCAGGATGAGAGAAAGTTTTTTTTGACAAATTTGAAAATCTGTCAGACATTGTCCAAATTATTTTTTATTTCATGTCTAGACATGTAAAATGCATGAGCTATGGGAAAAAAAGTGAAAAAAAAATTTGGTATGATTTTTTCGTACTTTTCAGATTTTCTTAGTTTTCATATAAGGTTCGGGGTCAGGAAAAAAGACAGATTTTTGAAAAATGTCAAAATCTGTCAATTATTGTCAAAATTATTTTTTTTCACATCTAGACATGTGAAATGTATGAACTATGGTAAAAAAAGTGAAAAAGAAAAAATTGGTCTGATTTTTTGTACTTTTCAGATTTTCTTAGTTTTCATATAAGGTTCGGGGTCAGGAAAAAAGACAGATTTTTGAAAAATTTCAAAATCTGTCAATTATTGTTAAAATATTTTTTTTTCACATCTAGACATGTGAAATGCGTTAACTATGGCAACAAAAATGGAAAAAAAAATTGGTCTGATTTTTTTTTTACTTTTCAGATTTTTTTAGTTTTCGCGGTCTGGATGAGAGAAAGTTTTTTTTTACAAAGTTCAAAATCTGTCAGATATTGTCCAAATTATGTTTTATTTCATGTCAAAAAGTGAAAAAGAAAAAATTGGTCTGATTTTTTGTACTTTTCAGATTTTCTTAGTTTTCATATAAGGTTCGGGGTCAGGAAAAAAGACAGATTTTTGAAAAATGTCAAAATCTGTCAATTATTGTCAAAATTATTTTTTTTCACATCTAGACATGTGAAATGCATGAACTATGGTAAAAAAAGTGAAAAAGAAAAAATTGGTCTGATTTTTTGTACTTTTCAGATTTTCTTAGTTTTCATATAAGGTTCGGGGTCAGGAAAAAAGACAGATTTTTGAAAAATGTCAAAATCTGTCAATTATTGTCAAAATTATTTTTTTTCACATCTAGACATGTGAAATGCATGAACTATGGTAAAAAAAGTGAAAAAGAAAAAATTGGTCTGATTTTTTGTACTTTTCAGATTTTCTTAGTTTTCATATAAGGTTCGGGGTCAGGAAAAAAGACAGATTTTTGAAAAATTTCAAAATCTGTCAATTATTGTTAAAATATTTTTTTTTCACATCTAGACATGTGAAATGCGTTAACTATGGCAACAAAAATGGAAAAAAAAATTGGTCTGATTTTTTTTTTACTTTTCAGATTTTTTTAGTTTTCGCGGTCTGGATGAGAGAAAGTTTTTTTTTACAAAGTTCAAAATCTGTCAGATATTGTCCAAATTATGTTTTATTTCATGTCAAAAAGTGAAAAAGAAAAAATTGGTCTGATTTTTTGTACTTTTCAGATTTTCTTAGTTTTCATATAAGGTTCGGGGTCAGGAAAAAAGACAGATTTTTGAAAAATGTCAAAATCTGTCAATTATTGTCAAAATTATTTTTTTTCACATCTAGACATGTGAAATGCATGAACTATGGTAAAAAAAGTGAAAAAGAAAAAATTGGTCTGATTTTTTGTACTTTTCAGATTTTCTTAGTTTTCATATAAGGTTCGGGGTCAGGAAAAAAGACAGATTTTTGAAAAATGTCAAAATCTGTCAATTATTGTCAAAATTATTTTTTTTCACATCTAGACATGTGAAATGCATGAACTATGGTAAAAAAAAGTGAAAAAGAAAAAATTGGTCTGATTTTTTGTACTTTTCAGATTTTCTTAGTTTTCATATAAGGTTCGGGGTCAGGAAAAAAGACAGATTTTTGAAAAATGTCAAAATCTTTCAATTATTGTCAAAATTATTTTTTTTCACATCTAGACATGTGAAATGCGTTAACTATGGCAACAAAAATGAAAAAAAAAATTGGTCTGATTTTTTTCTTACTTTTCAGATTTTTTTAGTTTTCGCGTTCAGGATGAGAGAAAGTTTTTTTTGACAAATTTGAAAATCTGTCAGACATTGTCCAAATTATTTTTTATTTCATGTCAAATAGTGAAAAAGAAAAAATTGGTCTGATTTTTTGTACTTTTCAGATTTTCTTAGTTTTCATATAAGGTTCGGGGTCAGGAAAAAAGACAGATTTTTGAAAAACTTCAAAATCTGTCAATTATTGTCAAAATTATTTTTTTTCACATCTAGACATGTGAAATGCATGTACTATGGTAAAAAAAGTGAAAAAGAAAAAATTGGTCTGATTTTTTGTACTTTTCAGATTTTCTTAGTTTTCATATAAGGTTCGGGGTCAGGAAAAAAGACAGATTTTTGAAAAATGTCAAAATCTGTCAATTATTGTCAAAATATTTTTTTTTCACATCTAGACATGTGAAATGCGTTAACTATGGAAACAAAAATGAAAAAAAAAATTGGTCTGATTTTTTTCTTACTTTTCAGATTTTTTTAGTTTTCGCGTTCAGGATGAGAGAAAGTTTTTTTTGACAAATTTGAAAATCTGTCAGACATTGTCCAAATTATTTTTTATTTCATGTCTAGACATGTAAAATGCATGAGCTATGGGAAAAAAAGTGAAAAAAAAATTTGGTATGATTTTTTCGTACTTTTCAGATTTTCTTAGTTTTCATATAAGGTTCGGGGTCAGGAAAAAAGACAGATTTTTGAAAAATGTCAAAATCTGTCAATTATTGTCAAAATTATTTTTTTTCACATCTAGACATGTGAAATGTATGAACTATGGTAAAAAAAGTGAAAAAGAAAAAATTGGTCTGATTTTTTGTACTTTTCAGATTTTCTTAGTTTTCATATAAGGTTCGGGGTCAGGAAAAAAGACAGATTTTTGAAAAATTTCAAAATCTGTCAATTATTGTTAAAATATTTTTTTTTCACATCTAGACATGTGAAATGCGTTAACTATGGCAACAAAAATGGAAAAAAAAATTGGTCTGATTTTTTTTTTACTTTTCAGATTTTTTTAGTTTTCGCGGTCTGGATGAGAGAAAGTTTTTTTTTACAAAGTTCAAAATCTGTCAGATATTGTCCAAATTATGTTTTATTTCATGTCAAAAAGTGAAAAAGAAAAAATTGGTCTGATTTTTTGTACTTTTCAGATTTTCTTAGTTTTCATATAAGGTTCGGGGTCAGGAAAAAAGACAGATTTTTGAAAAATGTCAAAATCTGTCAATTATTGTCAAAATTATTTTTTTTCACATCTAGACATGTGAAATGCATGAACTATGGTAAAAAAAGTGAAAAAGAAAAAATTGGTCTGATTTTTTGTACTTTTCAGATTTTCTTAGTTTTCATATAAGGTTCGGGGTCAGGAAAAAAGACAGATTTTTGAAAAATGTCAAAATCTGTCAATTATTGTCAAAATTATTTTTTTTCACATCTAGACATGTGAAATGCATGAACTATGGTAAAAAAAGTGAAAAAGAAAAAATTGGTCTGATTTTTTGTACTTTTCAGATTTTCTTAGTTTTCATATAAGGTTCGGGGTCAGGAAAAAAGACAGATTTTTGAAAAATTTCAAAATCTGTCAATTATTGTTAAAATATTTTTTTTTCACATCTAGACATGTGAAATGCGTTAACTATGGCAACAAAAATGGAAAAAAAAATTGGTCTGATTTTTTTTTTACTTTTCAGATTTTTTTAGTTTTCGCGGTCTGGATGAGAGAAAGTTTTTTTTTACAAAGTTCAAAATCTGTCAGATATTGTCCAAATTATGTTTTATTTCATGTCAAAAAGTGAAAAAGAAAAAATTGGTCTGATTTTTTGTACTTTTCAGATTTTCTTAGTTTTCATATAAGGTTCGGGGTCAGGAAAAAAGACAGATTTTTGAAAAATGTCAAAATCTGTCAATTATTGTCAAAATTATTTTTTTTCACATCTAGACATGTGAAATGCATGAACTATGGTAAAAAAAGTGAAAAAGAAAAAATTGGTCTGATTTTTTGTACTTTTCAGATTTTCTTAGTTTTCATATAAGGTTCGGGGTCAGGAAAAAAGACAGATTTTTGAAAAATGTCAAAATCTGTCAATTATTGTCAAAATTATTTTTTTTCACATCTAGACATGTGAAATGCATGAACTATGGTAAAAAAAAGTGAAAAAGAAAAAATTGGTCTGATTTTTTGTACTTTTCAGATTTTCTTAGTTTTCATATAAGGTTCGGGGTCAGGAAAAAAGACAGATTTTTGAAAAATGTCAAAATCTTTCAATTATTGTCAAAATTATTTTTTTTCACATCTAGACATGTGAAATGCGTTAACTATGGCAACAAAAATGAAAAAAAAAATTGGTCTGATTTTTTTCTTACTTTTCAGATTTTTTTAGTTTTCGCGTTCAGGATGAGAGAAAGTTTTTTTTGACAAATTTGAAAATCTGTCAGACATTGTCCAAATTATTTTTTATTTCATGTCAAAAAGTGAAAAAGAAAAAATTGGTCTGATTTTTTGTACTTTTCAGATTTTCTTAGTTTTCATATAAGGTTCGGGGTCAGGAAAAAAGACAGATTTTTGAAAAACTTCAAAATCTGTCAATTATTGTCAAAATTATTTTTTTTCACATCTAGACATGTGAAATGCATGTACTATGGTAAAAAAAGTGAAAAAGAAAAAATTGGTCTGATTTTTTGTACTTTTCAGATTTTCTTAGTTTTCATATAAGGTTCGGGGTCAGGAAAAAAGACAGATTTTTGAAAAATGTCAAAATCTGTCAATTATTGTCAAAATTATTTTTTTTCACATCTAGACATGTGAAATGCATGAACTATGGTAAAAAAAGTGAAAAAGAAAAAATTGGTCTGATTTTTTGTACTTTTCAGATTTTCTTAGTTTTCATATAAGGTTCGGGGTCAGGAAAAAAGACAGATTTTTGAAAAATGTCAAAATCTGTCAATTATTGTAAAAATTATTTTTTTTCACATCTAGACATGTGAAATGCATGAACTATGGTAAAAAAAGTGAAAAAGAAAAAATTGGTCTGATTTTTTGTACTTTTCAGATTTTCTTAGTTTTCATATAAGGTTCGGGGTCAGGAAAAAAGACAGATTTTTGAAAAATGTCAAAATCTTTCAATTATTGTCAAAATTATTTTTTTTCACATCTAGACATGTGAAATGCGTTAACTATGGCAACAAAAATGAAAAAAAAAATTGGTCTGATTTTTTTCTTACTTTTCAGATTTTTTTAGTTTTCGCGTTCAGGATGAGAGAAAGTTTTTTTTGACAAATTTGAAAATCTGTCAGACATTGTCCAAATTATTTTTTATTTCATGTCAAAAAGTGAAAAAGAAAAAATTGGTCTGATTTTTTGTACTTTTCAGATTTTCTTAGTTTTCATATAAGGTTCGGGGTCAGGAAAAAAGACAGATTTTTGAAAAATGTCAAAATCTGTCAATTATTGTCAAAATTATTTTTTTTCACATCTAGACATGTGAAATGCATGAACTATGGTAAAAAAAGTGAAAAAGAAAAAATTGGTCTGATTTTTTGTACTTTTCAGATTTTCTTAGTTTTCATATAAGGTTCGGGGTCAGGAAAAAAGACAGATTTTTGAAAAATGTCAAAATCTGTCAATTATTGTCAAAATTATTTTTTTTCACATCTAGACATGTGAAATGCATGAACTATGGTAAAAAAAGTGAAAAAGAAAAAATTGGTCTGATTTTTTTCTTACTTTTCAGATTTTTTCAGTTTTCGCGTTCAGGATGAGAGAAAGTTTTTTTTGACAAATTTGAAAATCTGTCAGACATTGTCCAAATTATTTTTTATTTCATGTCTAGACATGTAAAATGCATGAGCTATGGGAAAAAAAGTGAAAAAAAAATTTGGTATGATTTTTTCGTACTTTTCAGATTTTCTTAGTTTTCATATAAGGTTCGGGGTCAGGAAAAAAGACAGATTTTTGAAAAATGTCAAAATCTGTCAATTATTGTCAAAATTATTTTTTTTCACATCTAGACATGTGAAATGTATGAACTATGGTAAAAAAAGTGAAAAAGAAAAAATTGGTCTGATTTTTTGTACTTTTCAGATTTTCTTAGTTTTCATATAAGGTTCGGGGTCAGGAAAAAAGACAGATTTTTGAAAAATGTCAAAATCTGTCAATTATTGTCAAAATTATTTTTTTTCACATCTAGACATGTGAAATGCGTTAACTATGGCAACAAAAATGAAAAAAAAAATTGGTCTGATTTTTTTCTTACTTTTCAGATTTTTTTAGTTTTCGCGTTCAGGATGAGAGAAAGTTTTTTTTGACAAATTTGAAAATCTGTCAGACATTGTCCAAATTATTTTTTATTTCATGTCAAAAAGTGAAAAAGAAAAAATTGGTCTGATTTTTTGTACTTTTCAGATTTTCTTAGTTTTCATATAAGGTTCGGGGTCAGGAAAAAAGACAGATTTTTGAAAAATTTCAAAATCTGTCAATTATTGTCAAAATATTTTTTTTTCACATCTAGACATGTGAAATGCGTTAACTATGGAAACAAAAATGAAAAAAAAAATTGGTCTGATTTTTTTCTTACTTTTCAGATTTTTTTAGTTTTCGCATTCAGGATGAGAGAAAGTTTTTTTTGACAAATTTGAAAATCTGTCAGACATTGTCCAAATTATTTTTTATTTCATGTCTAGACATGTAAAATGCATGAGCTATGGGAAAAAAAGTGAAAAAAAAATTTGGTATGATTTTTTCGTACTTTTCAGATTTTCTTAGTTTTCATATAAGGTTCGGGGTCAGGAAAAAAGACAGATTTTTGAAAAATGTCAAAATCTGTCAATTATTGTCAAAATTATTTTTTTTCACATCTAGACATGTGAAATGTATGAACTATGGTAAAAAAAGTGAAAAAGAAAAAATTGGTCTGATTTTTTGTACTTTTCAGATTTTCTTAGTTTTCATATAAGGTTCGGGGTCAGGAAAAAAGACAGATTTTTGAAAAATGTAAAAATCTGTCAATTATTGTCAAAATTATTTTTTTTCATATCTAGACATGTGAAATGCGTTAACTATGGAAACAAAAATGAAAAAAAAAATTGGTCTGATTTTTTTCTTACTTTTCAGATTTTTTTAGTTTTCGCGTTCAGGATGAGAGAAAGTTTTTTTTGACAAATTTGAAAATCTGTCAGACATTGTCCAAATTATTTTTTATTTCATGTCAAAAAGTGAAAAAGAAAAAATTGGTCTGATTTTTTGTACTTTTCAGATTTTCTTAGTTTTCATATAAGGTTCGGGGTCAGGAAAAAAGACAGATTTTTGAAAAATGTCAAAATCTGTCAATTATTGTCAAAATTATTTTTTTTCACATCTAGACATGTGAAATGCATGAACTATGGTAAAAAAAGTGAAAAAGAAAAAATTGGTCTGATTTTTTGTACTTTTCAGATTTTCTTAGTTTTCATATAAGGTTCGGGGTCAGGAAAAAAGACAGATTTTTGAAAAATGTCAAAATCTGTCAATTATTGTCAAAATTATTTTTTTTCACATCTAGACATGTGAAATGCATGAACTATGGTAAAAAAAGTGAAAAAGAAAAAATTGGTCTGATTTTTTGTACTTTTCAGATTTTCTTAGTTTTCATATAAGGTTCGGGGTCAGGAAAAAAGACAGATTTTTGAAAAATGTCAAAATCTGTCAATTATTGTCAAAATTATTTTTTTTCACATCTAGACATGTGAAATGCATGAACTATGGTAAAAAAAGTGAAAAAGAAAAAATTGGTCTGATTTTTTGTACTTTTCAGATTTTCTTAGTTTTCATATAAGGTTCGGGGTCAGGAAAAAAGACAGATTTTTGAAAAATGTCAAAATCTGTCAATTATTGTCAAAATTATTTTTTTTCACATCTAGACATGTGAAATGCATGAACTATGGTAAAAAAAGTGAAAAAGAAAAAATTGGTCTGATTTTTTTCTTACTTTTCAGATTTTTTCAGTTTTCGCGTTCAGGATGAGAGAAAGTTTTTTTTGACAAATTTGAAAATCTGTCAGACATTGTCCAAATTATTTTTTATTTCATGTCTAGACATGTAAAATGCATGAGCTATGGGAAAAAAAGTGAAAAAAAAATTTGGTATGATTTTTTCGTACTTTTCAGATTTTCTTAGTTTTCATATAAGGTTCGGGGTCAGGAAAAAAGACAGATTTTTGAAAAATGTCAAAATCTGTCAATTATTGTCAAAATTATTTTTTTTTCACATCTAGACATGTGAAATGCATGAACTATGGTAAAAAAAGTGAAAAAGAAAAAATTGGTCTGATTTTTTGTACTTTTCAGATTTTCTTAGTTTTCATATAAGGTTCGGGGTCAGGAAAAAAGACAGATTTTTGAAAAATGTCAAAATCTGTCAATTATTGTCAAAATTATTTTTTTTCACATCTAGACATGTGAAATGCATGAACTATGGTAAAAAAAGTGAAAAAGAAAAAATTGGTCTGATTTTTTGTACTTTTCAGATTTTCTTAGTTTTCATATAAGGTTCGGGGTCAGGAAAAAAGACAGATTTTTGAAAAATGTCAAAATCTGTCAATTATTGTCAAAATTATTTTTTTTCACATCTAGACATGTGAAATGCATGAACTATGGTAAAAAAAGTGAAAAAGAAAAAATTGGTCTGATTTTTTGTACTTTTCAGATTTTCTTAGTTTTCATATAAGGTTCGGGGTCAGGAAAAAAGACAGATTTTTGAAAAATGTCAAAATCTGTCAATTATTGTCAAAATTATTTTTTTTCACATCTAGACATGTGAAATGCATGAACTATGGTAAAAAAAGTGAAAAAGAAAAAATTGGTCTGATTTTTTTCTTACTTTTCAGATTTTTTCAGTTTTCGCGTTCAGGATGAGAGAAAGTTTTTTTTGACAAATTTGAAAATCTGTCAGACATTGTCCAAATTATTTTTTATTTCATGTCTAGACATGTAAAATGCATGAGCTATGGGAAAAAAAGTGAAAAAAAAATTTGGTATGATTTTTTCGTACTTTTCAGATTTTCTTAGTTTTCATATAAGGTTCGGGGTCAGGAAAAAAGACAGATTTTTGAAAAATGTCAAAATCTGTCAATTATTGTCAAAATTATTTTTTTTCACATCTAGACATGTGAAATGTATGAACTATGGTAAAAAAAGTGAAAAAGAAAAAATTGGTCTGATTTTTTGTACTTTTCAGATTTTCTTAGATTTCATATAAGGTTCGGGGTCAGGAAAAAAGACAGATTTTTGAAAAATGTCAAAATCTGTCAATTATTGTCAAAATTATTTTTTTTCACATCTAGACATGTGAAATGCGTTAACTATGGCAACAAAAATGAAAAAAAAATTGGTCTGATTTTTTTCTTACTTTTCAGATTTTTTTAGTTTTCGCGTTCAGGATGAGAGAAAGTTTTTTTTGACAAATTTGAAAATCTGTCAGACATTGTCCAAATTATTTTTTATTTCATGTCAAAAAGTGAAAAAGAAAAAATTGGTCTGATTTTTTGTACTTTTCAGATTTTCTTAGTTTTCATATAAGGTTCGGGGTCAGGAAAAAAGACAGATTTTTGAAAAATGTCAAAATCTGTCAATTATTGTCAAAATTATTTTTTTTCACATCTAGACATGTGAAATGCATGAACTATGGTAAAAAAAGTGAAAAAGAAAAAATTGGTCTGATTTTTTGTACTTTTCAGATTTTCTTAGTTTTCATATAAGGTTCGGGGTCAGGAAAAAAGACAGATTTTTGAAAAATTTCAAAATCTGTCAATTATTGTCAAAATATTTTTTTTTCACATCTAGACATGTGAAATGCGTTAACTATGGAAACAAAAATGAAAAAAAAAATTGGTCTGATTTTTTTCTTACTTTTCAGATTTTTTTAGTTTTCGCGTTCAGGATGAGAGAAAGTTTTTTTTGACAAATTTGAAAATCTGTCAGACATTGTCCAAATTATTTTTTATTTCATGTCTAGACATGTAAAATGCATGAGCTATGGGAAAAAAAGTGAAAAAAAAATTTGGTATGATTTTTTCGTACTTTTCAGATTTTCTTAGTTTTCATATAAGGTTCGGGGTCAGGAAAAAAGACAGATTTTTGAAAAATGTCAAAATCTGTCAATTATTGTCAAAATTATTTTTTTTCACATCTAGACATGTGAAATGTATGAACTATGGTAAAAAAAGTGAAAAAGAAAAAATTGGTCTGATTTTTTGTACTTTTCAGATTTTCTTAGTTTTCATATAAGGTTCGGGGTCAGGAAAAAAGACAGATTTTTGAAAAATGTAAAAATCTGTCAATTATTGTCAAAATTATTTTTTTTCATATCTAGACATGTGAAATGCGTTAACTATGGAAACAAAAATGAAAAAAAAAATTGGTCTGATTTTTTTCTTACTTTTCAGATTTTTTTAGTTTTCGCGTTCAGGATGAGAGAAAGTTTTTTTTGACAAATTTGAAAATCTGTCAGACATTGTCCAAATTATTTTTTATTTCATGTCAAAAAGTGAAAAAGAAAAAATTGGTCTGATTTTTTGTACTTTTCAGATTTTCTTAGTTTTCATATAAGGTTCGGGGTCAGGAAAAAAGACAGATTTTTGAAAAATTTCAAAATCTGTCAATTATTGTCAAAATATTTTTTTTTCACATCTAGACATGTGAAATGCGTTAACTATGGAAACAAAAATGAAAAAAAAAATTGGTCTGATTTTTTTCTTACCATTCAGATTTTTTTAGTTTTCGCGTTCAGGATGAGAGAAAGTTTTTTTTGACAAATTTGAAAATCTGTCAGACATTGTCCAAATTATTTTTATTTCATGTCTAGACATGTAAAATGCATGAGCTATGGGAAAAAAAGTGAAAAAAAAATTTGGTATGATTTTTTCGTACTTTTCAGATTTTCTTAGTTTTCATATAAGGTTCGGGGTCAGGAAAAAAGACAGATTTTTGAAAAATGTCAAAATCTGTCAATTATTGTCAAAATTATTTTTTTTCACATCTAGACATGTGAAATGTATGAACTATGGTAAAAAAAGTGAAAAAGAAAAAATTGGTCTGATTTTTTGTACTTTTCAGATTTTCTTAGTTTTCATATAAGGTTCGGGGTCAGGAAAAAAGACAGATTTTTGAAAAATGTAAAAATCTGTCAATTATTGTCAAAATTATTTTTTTTCATATCTAGACATGTGAAATGCGTTAACTATGGAAACAAAAATGAAAAAAAAAATTGGTCTGATTTTTTTCTAACTTTTCAGATTTTTTTAGTTTTCGCGTTCAGGATGAGAGAAAGTTTTTTTTGACAAATTTGAAAATCTGTCAGACATTGTCCAAATTATTTTTTATTTCATGTCAAAAAGTGAAAAAGAAAAAATTGGTCTGATTTTTTGTACTTTTCAGATTTTCTTAGTTTTCATATAAGGTTCGGGGTCAGGAAAAAAGACAGATTTTTGAAAAATGTCAAAATCTGTCAATTATTGTCAAAATTATTTTTTTTCACATCTAGACATGTGAAATGCATGAACTATGGTAAAAAAAGTGAAAAAGAAAAAATTGGTCTGATTTTTTGTACTTTTCAGATTTTCTTAGTTTTCATATAAGGTTCGGGGTCAGGAAAAAAGACAGATTTTTGAAAAATGTCAAAATCTGTCAATTATTGTCAAAATTATTTTTTTTCACATCTAGACATGTGAAATGTATGAACTATGGTAAAAAAAGTGAAAAAGAAAAAATTGGTCTGATTTTTTGTACTTTTCAGATTTTCTTAGTTTTCATATAAGGTTCGGGGTCAGGAAAAAAGACAGATTTTTGAAAAATGTAAAAATCTGTCAATTATTGTCAAAATTATTTTTTTTCATATCTAGACATGTGAAATGCGTTAACTATGGAAACAAAAATGAAAAAAAAAATTGGTCTGATTTTTTTCTTACTTTTCAGATTTTTTTAGTTTTCGCGTTCAGGATGAGAGAAAGTTTTTTTTGACAAATTTGAAAATCTGTCAGACATTGTCCAAATTATTTTTTATTTCATGTCAAAAAGTGAAAAAGAAAAAATTGGTCTGATTTTTTGTACTTTTCAGATTTTCTTAGTTTTCATATAAGGTTCGGGGTCAGGAAAAAAGACAGATTTTTGAAAAATTTCAAAATCTGTCTATTGTCAAAATATTTTTTTTTCACATCTAGACATGTGAAATGCGTTAACTATGGAAACAAAAATGAAAAAAAAAATTGGTCTGATTTTTTTCTTACCATTCAGATTTTTTTAGTTTTCGCGTTCAGGATGAGAGAAAGTTTTTTTTGACAAATTTGAAAATCTGTCAGACATTGTCCAAATTATTTTTATTTCATGTCTAGACATGTAAAATGCATGAGCTATGGGAAAAAAAGTGAAAAAAAAATTTGGTATGATTTTTTCGTACTTTTCAGATTTTCTTAGTTTTCATATAAGGTTCGGGGTCAGGAAAAAAGACAGATTTTTGAAAAATGTCAAAATCTGTCAATTATTGTCAAAATTATTTTTTTTCACATCTAGACATGTGAAATGTATGAACTATGGTAAAAAAAGTGAAAAAGAAAAAATTGGTCTGATTTTTTGTACTTTTCAGATTTTCTTAGTTTTCATATAAGGTTCGGGGTCAGGAAAAAAGACAGATTTTTGAAAAATGTAAAAATCTGTCAATTATTGTCAAAATTATTTTTTTTCATATCTAGACATGTGAAATGCGTTAACTATGGAAACAAAAATGAAAAAAAAAATTGGTCTGATTTTTTTCTTACTTTTCAGATTTTTTTAGTTTTCGCGTTCAGGATGAGAGAAAGTTTTTTTTGACAAATTTGAAAATCTGTCAGACATTGTCCAAATTATTTTTTATTTCATGTCAAAAAGTGAAAAAGAAAAAATTGGTCTGATTTTTTGTACTTTTCAGATTTTCTTAGTTTTCATATAAGGTTCGGGGTCAGGAAAAAAGACAGATTTTTGAAAAATGTCAAAATCTGTCAATTATTGTCAAAATTATTTTTTTTCACATCTAGACATGTGAAATGCATGAACTATGGTAAAAAAAGTGAAAAAGAAAAAATTGGTCTGATTTTTTGTACTTTTCAGATTTTCTTAGTTTTCATATAAGGTTCGGGGTCAGGAAAAAAGACAGATTTTTGAAAAATGTCAAAATCTGTCAATTATTGTCAAAATTATTTTTTTTCACATCTAGACATGTGAAATGTATGAACTATGGTAAAAAAAGTGAAAAAGAAAAAATTGGTCTGATTTTTTGTACTTTTCAGATTTTCTTAGTTTTCATATAAGGTTCGGGGTCAGGAAAAAAGACAGATTTTTGAAAAATGTAAAAATCTGTCAATTATTGTCAAAATTATTTTTTTTCATATCTAGACATGTGAAATGCGTTAACTATGGAAACAAAAATGAAAAAAAAAATTGGTCTGATTTTTTTCTTACTTTTCAGATTTTTTTAGTTTTCGCGTTCAGGATGAGAGAAAGTTTTTTTTGACAAATTTGAAAATCTGTCAGACATTGTCCAAATTATTTTTTATTTCATGTCAAAAAGTGAAAAAGAAAAAATTGGTCTGATTTTTTGTACTTTTCAGATTTTCTTAGTTTTCATATAAGGTTCGGGGTCAGGAAAAAAGACAGATTTTTGAAAAATTTCAAAATCTGTCAATTATTGTTAAAATATTTTTTTTTCACATCTAGACATGTGAAATGCGTTAACTATGGCAACAAAAATGGAAAAAAAAATTGGTCTGATTTTTTTTTTACTTTTCAGATTTTTTTAGTTTTCGCGGTCTGGATGAGAGAAAGTTTTTTTTTACAAAGTTCAAAATCTGTCAGATATTGTCCAAATTATGTTTTATTTCATGTCAAAAAGTGAAAAAGAAAAAATTGGTCTGATTTTTTGTACTTTTCAGATTTTCTTAGTTTTCATATAAGGTTCGGGGTCAGGAAAAAAGACAGATTTTTGAAAAATGTCAAAATCTGTCAATTATTGTCAAAATTATTTTTTTTCACATCTAGACATGTGAAATGCATGAACTATGGTAAAAAAAGTGAAAAAGAAAAAATTGGTCTGATTTTTTGTACTTTTCAGATTTTCTTAGTTTTCATATAAGGTTCGGGGTCAGGAAAAAAGACAGATTTTTGAAAAATGTCAAAATCTGTCAATTATTGTCAAAATTATTTTTTTTCACATCTAGACATGTGAAATGCATGAACTATGGTAAAAAAAAGTGAAAAAGAAAAAATTGGTCTGATTTTTTGTACTTTTCAGATTTTCTTAGTTTTCATATAAGGTTCGGGGTCAGGAAAAAAGACAGATTTTTGAAAAATGTCAAAATCTTTCAATTATTGTCAAAATTATTTTTTTTCACATCTAGACATGTGAAATGCGTTAACTATGGCAACAAAAATGAAAAAAAAAATTGGTCTGATTTTTTTCTTACTTTTCAGATTTTTTTAGTTTTCGCGTTCAGGATGAGAGAAAGTTTTTTTTGACAAATTTGAAAATCTGTCAGACATTGTCCAAATTATTTTTTATTTCATGTCAAAAAGTGAAAAAGAAAAAATTGGTCTGATTTTTTGTACTTTTCAGATTTTCTTAGTTTTCATATAAGGTTCGGGGTCAGGAAAAAAGACAGATTTTTGAAAAACTTCAAAATCTGTCAATTATTGTCAAAATTATTTTTTTTCACATCTAGACATGTGAAATGCATGTACTATGGTAAAAAAAGTGAAAAAGAAAAAATTGGTCTGATTTTTTGTACTTTTCAGATTTTCTTAGTTTTCATATAAGGTTCGGGGTCAGGAAAAAAGACAGATTTTTGAAAAATGTCAAAATCTGTCAATTATTGTCAAAATTATTTTTTTTCACATCTAGACATGTGAAATGCATGAACTATGGTAAAAAAAGTGAAAAAGAAAAAATTGGTCTGATTTTTTGTACTTTTCAGATTTTCTTAGTTTTCATATAAGGTTCGGGGTCAGGAAAAAAGACAGATTTTTGAAAAATGTCAAAATCTGTCAATTATTGTCAAAATTATTTTTTTTCACATCTAGACATGTGAAATGCATGAACTATGGTAAAAAAAAGTGAAAAAGAAAAAATTGGTCTGATTTTTTGTACTTTTCAGATTTTCTTAGTTTTCATATAAGGTTCGGGGTCAGGAAAAAAGACAGATTTTTGAAAAATGTCAAAATCTTTCAATTATTGTCAAAATTATTTTTTTTCACATCTAGACATGTGAAATGCGTTAACTATGGCAACAAAAATGAAAAAAAAAATTGGTCTGATTTTTTTCTTACTTTTCAGATTTTTTTAGTTTTCGCGTTCAGGATGAGAGAAAGTTTTTTTTGACAAATTTGAAAATCTGTCAGACATTGTCCAAATTATTTTTTATTTCATGTCAAAAAGTGAAAAAGAAAAAATTGGTCTGATTTTTTGTACTTTTCAGATTTTCTTAGTTTTCATATAAGGTTCGGGGTCAGGAAAAAAGACAGATTTTTGAAAAACTTCAAAATCTGTCAATTATTGTCAAAATTATTTTTTTTCACATCTAGACATGTGAAATGCATGTACTATGGTAAAAAAAGTGAAAAAGAAAAAATTGGTCTGATTTTTTGTACTTTTCAGATTTTCTTAGTTTTCATATAAGGTTCGGGGTCAGGAAAAAAGACAGATTTTTGAAAAATGTCAAAATCTGTCAATTATTGTCAAAATTATTTTTTTTCACATCTAGACATGTGAAATGCATGAACTATGGTAAAAAAAGTGAAAAAGAAAAAATTGGTCTGATTTTTTGTACTTTTCAGATTTTCTTAGTTTTCATATAAGGTTCGGGGTCAGGAAAAAAGACAGATTTTTGAAAAATGTCAAAATCTGTCAATTATTGTAAAAATTATTTTTTTTCACATCTAGACATGTGAAATGCATGAACTATGGTAAAAAAAGTGAAAAAGAAAAAATTGGTCTGATTTTTTGTACTTTTCAGATTTTCTTAGTTTTCATATAAGGTTCGGGGTCAGGAAAAAAGACAGATTTTTGAAAAATGTCAAAATCTTTCAATTATTGTCAAAATTATTTTTTTTCACATCTAGACATGTGAAATGCGTTAACTATGGCAACAAAAATGAAAAAAAAAATTGGTCTGATTTTTTTCTTACTTTTCAGATTTTTTTAGTTTTCGCGTTCAGGATGAGAGAAAGTTTTTTTTGACAAATTTGAAAATCTGTCAGACATTGTCCAAATTATTTTTTATTTCATGTCAAAAAGTGAAAAAGAAAAAATTGGTCTGATTTTTTGTACTTTTCAGATTTTCTTAGTTTTCATATAAGGTTCGGGGTCAGGAAAAAAGACAGATTTTTGAAAAATGTCAAAATCTGTCAATTATTGTCAAAATTATTTTTTTTCACATCTAGACATGTGAAATGCATGAACTATGGTAAAAAAAGTGAAAAAGAAAAAATTGGTCTGATTTTTTGTACTTTTCAGATTTTCTTAGTTTTCATATAAGGTTCGGGGTCAGGAAAAAAGACAGATTTTTGAAAAATGTCAAAATCTGTCAATTATTGTCAAAATTATTTTTTTTCACATCTAGACATGTGAAATGCATGAACTATGGTAAAAAAAGTGAAAAAGAAAAAATTGGTCTGATTTTTTTCTTACTTTTCAGATTTTTTCAGTTTTCGCGTTCAGGATGAGAGAAAGTTTTTTTTGACAAATTTGAAAATCTGTCAGACATTGTCCAAATTATTTTTTATTTCATGTCTAGACATGTAAAATGCATGAGCTATGGGAAAAAAAGTGAAAAAAAAATTTGGTATGATTTTTTCGTACTTTTCAGATTTTCTTAGTTTTCATATAAGGTTCGGGGTCAGGAAAAAAGACAGATTTTTGAAAAATGTCAAAATCTGTCAATTATTGTCAAAATTATTTTTTTTCACATCTAGACATGTGAAATGTATGAACTATGGTAAAAAAAGTGAAAAAGAAAAAATTGGTCTGATTTTTTGTACTTTTCAGATTTTCTTAGTTTTCATATAAGGTTCGGGGTCAGGAAAAAAGACAGATTTTTGAAAAATGTAAAAATCTGTCAATTATTGTCAAAATTATTTTTTTTCATATCTAGACATGTGAAATGCGTTAACTATGGAAACAAAAATGAAAAAAAAAATTGGTCTGATTTTTTTCTTACTTTTCAGATTTTTTTAGTTTTCGCGTTCAGGATGAGAGAAAGTTTTTTTTGACAAATTTGAAAATCTGTCAGACATTGTCCAAATTATTTTTTATTTCATGTCAAAAAGTGAAAAAGAAAAAATTGGTCTGATTTTTTGTACTTTTCAGATTTTCTTAGTTTTCATATAAGGTTCGGGGTCAGGAAAAAAGACAGATTTTTGAAAAATGTCAAAATCTGTCAATTATTGTCAAAATTATTTTTTTTCACATCTAGACATGTGAAATGCATGAACTATGGTAAAAAAAGTGAAAAAGAAAAAATTGGTCTGATTTTTTGTACTTTTCAGATTTTCTTAGTTTTCATATAAGGTTCGGGGTCAGGAAAAAAGACAGATTTTTGAAAAATGTCAAAATCTGTCAATTATTGTCAAAATTATTTTTTTTCACATCTAGACATGTGAAATGCATGAACTATGGTAAAAAAAGTGAAAAAGAAAAAATTGGTCTGATTTTTTGTACTTTTCAGATTTTCTTAGTTTTCATATAAGGTTCGGGGTCAGGAAAAAAGACAGATTTTTGAAAAATGTCAAAATCTGTCAATTATTGTCAAAATTATTTTTTTTCACATCTAGACATGTGAAATGCATGAACTATGGTAAAAAAAGTGAAAAAGAAAAAATTGGTCTGATTTTTTGTACTTTTCAGATTTTCTTAGTTTTCATATAAGGTTCGGGGTCAGGAAAAAAGACAGATTTTTGAAAAATGTCAAAATCTGTCAATTATTGTCAAAATTATTTTTTTTCACATCTAGACATGTGAAATGCATGAACTATGGTAAAAAAAGTGAAAAAGAAAAAATTGGTCTGATTTTTTGTACTTTTCAGATTTTCTTAGTTTTCATATAAGGTTCGGGGTCAGGAAAAAAGACAGATTTTTGAAAAATGTCAAAATCTGTCAATTATTGTCAAAATTATTTTTTTTCACATCTAGACATGTGAAATGCATGAACTATGGTAAAAAAAGTGAAAAAGAAAAAATTGGTCTGATTTTTTTCTTACTTTTCAGATTTTTTCAGTTTTCGCGTTCAGGATGAGAGAAAGTTTTTTTTGACAAATTTGAAAATCTGTCAGACATTGTCCAAATTATTTTTTATTTCATGTCTAGACATGTAAAATGCATGAGCTATGGGAAAAAAAGTGAAAAAAAAATTTGGTATGATTTTTTCGTACTTTTCAGATTTTCTTAGTTTTCATATAAGGTTCGGGGTCAGGAAAAAAGACAGATTTTTGAAAAATGTCAAAATCTGTCAATTATTGTCAAAATTATTTTTTTTTCACATCTAGACATGTGAAATGCATGAACTATGGTAAAAAAAGTGAAAAAGAAAAAATTGGTCTGATTTTTTGTACTTTTCAGATTTTCTTAGTTTTCATATAAGGTTCGGGGTCAGGAAAAAAGACAGATTTTTGAAAAATGTCAAAATCTGTCAATTATTGTCAAAATTATTTTTTTTCACATCTAGACATGTGAAATGCATGAACTATGGTAAAAAAAGTGAAAAAGAAAAAATTGGTCTGATTTTTTGTACTTTTCAGATTTTCTTAGTTTTCATATAAGGTTCGGGGTCAGGAAAAAAGACAGATTTTTGAAAAATGTCAAAATCTGTCAATTATTGTCAAAATTATTTTTTTTCACATCTAGACATGTGAAATGCATGAACTATGGTAAAAAAAGTGAAAAAGAAAAAATTGGTCTGATTTTTTGTACTTTTCAGATTTTCTTAGTTTTCATATAAGGTTCGGGGTCAGGAAAAAAGACAGATTTTTGAAAAATGTCAAAATCTGTCAATTATTGTCAAAATTATTTTTTTTCACATCTAGACATGTGAAATGCATGAACTATGGTAAAAAAAGTGAAAAAGAAAAAATTGGTCTGATTTTTTTCTTACTTTTCAGATTTTTTCAGTTTTCGCGTTCAGGATGAGAGAAAGTTTTTTTTGACAAATTTGAAAATCTGTCAGACATTGTCCAAATTATTTTTTATTTCATGTCTAGACATGTAAAATGCATGAGCTATGGGAAAAAAAGTGAAAAAAAAATTTGGTATGATTTTTTCGTACTTTTCAGATTTTCTTAGTTTTCATATAAGGTTCGGGGTCAGGAAAAAAGACAGATTTTTGAAAAATGTCAAAATCTGTCAATTATTGTCAAAATTATTTTTTTTCACATCTAGACATGTGAAATGTATGAACTATGGTAAAAAAAGTGAAAAAGAAAAAATTGGTCTGATTTTTTGTACTTTTCAGATTTTCTTAGATTTCATATAAGGTTCGGGGTCAGGAAAAAAGACAGATTTTTGAAAAATGTCAAAATCTGTCAATTATTGTCAAAATTATTTTTTTTCACATCTAGACATGTGAAATGCGTTAACTATGGCAACAAAAATGAAAAAAAAATTGGTCTGATTTTTTTCTTACTTTTCAGATTTTTTTAGTTTTCGCGTTCAGGATGAGAGAAAGTTTTTTTTGACAAATTTGAAAATCTGTCAGACATTGTCCAAATTATTTTTTATTTCATGTCAAAAAGTGAAAAAGAAAAAATTGGTCTGATTTTTTGTACTTTTCAGATTTTCTTAGTTTTCATATAAGGTTCGGGGTCAGGAAAAAAGACAGATTTTTGAAAAATGTCAAAATCTGTCAATTATTGTCAAAATTATTTTTTTTCACATCTAGACATGTGAAATGCATGAACTATGGTAAAAAAAGTGAAAAAGAAAAAATTGGTCTGATTTTTTGTACTTTTCAGATTTTCTTAGTTTTCATATAAGGTTCGGGGTCAGGAAAAAAGACAGATTTTTGAAAAATTTCAAAATCTGTCAATTATTGTCAAAATATTTTTTTTTCACATCTAGACATGTGAAATGCGTTAACTATGGAAACAAAAATGAAAAAAAAAATTGGTCTGATTTTTTTCTTACTTTTCAGATTTTTTTAGTTTTCGCGTTCAGGATGAGAGAAAGTTTTTTTTGACAAATTTGAAAATCTGTCAGACATTGTCCAAATTATTTTTTATTTCATGTCTAGACATGTAAAATGCATGAGCTATGGGAAAAAAAGTGAAAAAAAAATTTGGTATGATTTTTTCGTACTTTTCAGATTTTCTTAGTTTTCATATAAGGTTCGGGGTCAGGAAAAAAGACAGATTTTTGAAAAATGTCAAAATCTGTCAATTATTGTCAAAATTATTTTTTTTCACATCTAGACATGTGAAATGTATGAACTATGGTAAAAAAAGTGAAAAAGAAAAAATTGGTCTGATTTTTTGTACTTTTCAGATTTTCTTAGTTTTCATATAAGGTTCGGGGTCAGGAAAAAAGACAGATTTTTGAAAAATGTAAAAATCTGTCAATTATTGTCAAAATTATTTTTTTTCATATCTAGACATGTGAAATGCGTTAACTATGGAAACAAAAATGAAAAAAAAAATTGGTCTGATTTTTTTCTTACTTTTCAGATTTTTTTAGTTTTCGCGTTCAGGATGAGAGAAAGTTTTTTTTGACAAATTTGAAAATCTGTCAGACATTGTCCAAATTATTTTTTATTTCATGTCAAAAAGTGAAAAAGAAAAAATTGGTCTGATTTTTTGTACTTTTCAGATTTTCTTAGTTTTCATATAAGGTTCGGGGTCAGGAAAAAAGACAGATTTTTGAAAAATGTCAAAATCTGTCAATTTTTGTCAAAATTATTTTTTTTCACATCTAGACATGTGAAATGCATGAACTATGGTAAAAAAAGTGAAAAAGAAAAAATTGGTCTGATTTTTTGTACTTTTCAGATTTTCTTAGTTTTCATATAAGGTTCGGGGTCAGGAAAAAAGACAGATTTTTGAAAAATGTCAAAATCTGTCAATTATTGTCAAAATTATTTTTTTTCACATCTAGACATGTGAAATGCATGAACTATGGTAAAAAAAGTGAAAAAGAAAAAATTGGTCTGATTTTTTGTACTTTTCAGATTTTCTTAGTTTTCATATAAGGTTCGGGGTCAGGAAAAAAGACAGATTTTTGAAAAATGTCAAAATCTGTCAATTATTGTCAAAATCTTTTTTTTTCACATCTAGACATGTGAAATGCATGAACTATGGTAAAAAAAGTGAAAAAGAAAAAATTGGTCTGATTTTTTGTACTTTTCAGATTTTCTTAGTTTTCATATAAGGTTCGGGGTCAGGAAAAAAGACAGATTTTTGAAAAATGTCAAAATCTGTCAATTATTGTCAAAATTATTTTTTTTCACATCTAGACATGTGAAATGCATGAACTATGGTAAAAAAAGTGAAAAAGAAAAAATTGGTCTGATTTTTTGTACTTTTCAGATTTTCTTAGTTTTCATATAAGGTTCGGGGTCAGGAAAAAAGACAGATTTTTGAAAAATGTCAAAATCTGTCAATTATTGTCAAAATTATTTTTTTTCACATCTAGACATGTGAAATGTATGAACTATGGTAAAAAAAGTGAAAAAGAAAAAATTGGTCTGATTTTTTGTACTTTTCAGATTTTCTTAGATTTCATATAAGGTTCGGGGTCAGGAAAAAAGACAGATTTTTGAAAAATGTCAAAATCTGTCAATTATTGTCAAAATTATTTTTTTTCACATCTAGACATGTGAAATGCGTTAACTATGGCAACAAAAATGAAAAAAAAATTGGTCTGATTTTTTTCTTACTTTTCAGATTTTTTTAGTTTTCGCGTTCAGGATGAGAGAAAGTTTTTTTTGACAAATTTGAAAATCTGTCAGACATTGTCCAAATTATTTTTTATTTCATGTCAAAAAGTGAAAAAGAAAAAATTGGTCTGATTTTTTGTACTTTTCAGATTTTCTTAGTTTTCATATAAGGTTCGGGGTCAGGAAAAAAGACAGATTTTTGAAAAATGTCAAAATCTGTCAATTATTGTCAAAATTATTTTTTTTCACATCTAGACATGTGAAATGCATGAACTATGGTAAAAAAAGTGAAAAAGAAAAAATTGGTCTGATTTTTTGTACTTTTCAGATTTTCTTAGTTTTCATATAAGGTTCGGGGTCAGGAAAAAAGACAGATTTTTGAAAAATTTCAAAATCTGTCAATTATTGTCAAAATATTTTTTTTTCACATCTAGACATGTGAAATGCGTTAACTATGGAAACAAAAATGAAAAAAAAAATTGGTCTGATTTTTTTCTTACTTTTCAGATTTTTTTAGTTTTCGCGTTCAGGATGAGAGAAAGTTTTTTTTGACAAATTTGAAAATCTGTCAGACATTGTCCAAATTATTTTTTATTTCATGTCTAGACATGTAAAATGCATGAGCTATGGGAAAAAAAGTGAAAAAAAAATTTGGTATGATTTTTTCGTACTTTTCAGATTTTCTTAGTTTTCATATAAGGTTCGGGGTCAGGAAAAAAGACAGATTTTTGAAAAATGTCAAAATCTGTCAATTATTGTCAAAATTATTTTTTTTCACATCTAGACATGTGAAATGTATGAACTATGGTAAAAAAAGTGAAAAAGAAAAAATTGGTCTGATTTTTTGTACTTTTCAGATTTTCTTAGTTTTCATATAAGGTTCGGGGTCAGGAAAAAAGACAGATTTTTGAAAAATGTAAAAATCTGTCAATTATTGTCAAAATTATTTTTTTTCATATCTAGACATGTGAAATGCGTTAACTATGGAAACAAAAATGAAAAAAAAAATTGGTCTGATTTTTTTCTTACTTTTCAGATTTTTTTAGTTTTCGCGTTCAGGATGAGAGAAAGTTTTTTTTGACAAATTTGAAAATCTGTCAGACATTGTCCAAATTATTTTTTATTTCATGTCAAAAAGTGAAAAAGAAAAAATTGGTCTGATTTTTTGTACTTTTCAGATTTTCTTAGTTTTCATATAAGGTTCGGGGTCAGGAAAAAAGACAGATTTTTGAAAAATGTCAAAATCTGTCAATTTTTGTCAAAATTATTTTTTTTCACATCTAGACATGTGAAATGCATGAACTATGGTAAAAAAAGTGAAAAAGAAAAAATTGGTCTGATTTTTTGTACTTTTCAGATTTTCTTAGTTTTCATATAAGGTTCGGGGTCAGGAAAAAAGACAGATTTTTGAAAAATGTCAAAATCTGTCAATTATTGTCAAAATTATTTTTTTTCACATCTAGACATGTGAAATGCATGAACTATGGTAAAAAAAGTGAAAAAGAAAAAATTGGTCTGATTTTTTGTACTTTTCAGATTTTCTTAGTTTTCATATAAGGTTCGGGGTCAGGAAAAAAGACAGATTTTTGAAAAATGTCAAAATCTGTCAATTATTGTCAAAATCTTTTTTTTTCACATCTAGACATGTGAAATGCATGAACTATGGTAAAAAAAGTGAAAAAGAAAAAATTGGTCTGATTTTTTGTACTTTTCAGATTTTCTTAGTTTTCATATAAGGTTCGGGGTCAGGAAAAAAGACAGATTTTTGAAAAATGTCAAAATCTGTCAATTATTGTCAAAATTATTTTTTTTCACATCTAGACATGTGAAATGCATGAACTATGGTAAAAAAAGTGAAAAAGAAAAAATTGGTCTGATTTTTTGTACTTTTCAGATTTTCTTAGTTTTCATATAAGGTTCGGGGTCAGGAAAAAAGACAGATTTTTGAAAAATGTCAAAATCTGTCAATTATTGTCAAAATTATTTTTTTTCACATCTAGACATGTGAAATGCATGAACTATTGTAAAAAAAGTGAAAAAGAAAAAATTGGTCTGATTTTTTGTACTTTTCAGATTTTCTTAGTTTTCATATAAGGTTCGGGGTCAGGAAAAAAGACAGATTTTTGAAAAATGTCAAAATCTGTCAATTATTGTCAAAATTATTTTTTTTCACATCTAGACATGTGAAATGCATGAACTATGGTAAAAAAAGTGAAAAAGAAAAAATTGGTCTGATTTTTTTCTTACTTTTCAGATTTTTTCAGTTTTCGCATTCAGGATGAGAGAAAGTTTTTTTTGACAAATTTGAAAATCTGTCAGACATTGTCCAAATTATTTTTTATTTCATGTCTAGACATGTAAAATGCATGAGCTATGGGAAAAAAAGTGAAAAAAAAATTTGGTATGATTTTTTCGTACTTTTCAGATTTTCTTAGTTTTCATATAAGGTTCGGGGTCAGGAAAAAAGACAGATTTTTGAAAAATGTCAAAATCTGTCAATTATTGTCAAAATTATTTTTTTTCACATCTAGACATGTGAAATGTATGAACTATGGTAAAAAAAGTGAAAAAGAAAAAATTGGTCTGATTTTTTGTACTTTTCAGATTTTCTTAGTTTTCATATAAGGTTCGGGGTCAGGAAAAAAGACAGATTTTTGAAAAATGTAAAAATCTGTCAATTATTGTCAAAATTATTTTTTTTCATATCTAGACATGTGAAATGCGTTAACTATGGAAACAAAAATGAAAAAAAAAATTGGTCTGATTTTTTTCTTACTTTTCAGATTTTTTTAGTTTTCGCGTTCAGGATGAGAGAAAGTTTTTTTTGACAAATTTGAAAATCTGTCAGACATTGTCCAAATTATTTTTTATTTCATGTCAAAAAGTGAAAAAGAAAAAATTGGTCTGATTTTTTGTACTTTTCAGATTTTCTTAGTTTTCATATAAGGTTCGGGGTCAGGAAAAAAGACAGATTTTTGAAAAATTTCAAAATCTGTCAATTATTGTCAAAATATTTTTTTTTCACATCTAGACATGTGAAATGCGTTAACTATGGAAACAAAAATGAAAAAAAAAATTGGTCTGATTTTTTTCTTACCATTCAGATTTTTTTAGTTTTCGCGTTCAGGATGAGAGAAAGTTTTTTTTGACAAATTTGAAAATCTGTCAGACATTGTCCAAATTATTTTTATTTCATGTCTAGACATGTAAAATGCATGAGCTATGGGAAAAAAAGTGAAAAAAAAATTTGGTATGATTTTTTCGTACTTTTCAGATTTTCTTAGTTTTCATATAAGGTTCGGGGTCAGGAAAAAAGACAGATTTTTGAAAAATGTCAAAATCTGTCAATTATTGTCAAAATTATTTTTTTTCACATCTAGACATGTGAAATGTATGAACTATGGTAAAAAAAGTGAAAAAGAAAAAATTGGTCTGATTTTTTGTACTTTTCAGATTTTCTTAGTTTTCATATAAGGTTCGGGGTCAGGAAAAAAGACAGATTTTTGAAAAATGTAAAAATCTGTCAATTATTGTCAAAATTATTTTTTTTCATATCTAGACATGTGAAATGCGTTAACTATGGAAACAAAAATGAAAAAAAAAATTGGTCTGATTTTTTTCTAACTTTTCAGATTTTTTTAGTTTTCGCGTTCAGGATGAGAGAAAGTTTTTTTTGACAAATTTGAAAATCTGTCAGACATTGTCCAAATTATTTTTTATTTCATGTCAAAAAGTGAAAAAGAAAAAATTGGTCTGATTTTTTGTACTTTTCAGATTTTCTTAGTTTTCATATAAGGTTCGGGGTCAGGAAAAAAGACAGATTTTTGAAAAATGTCAAAATCTGTCAATTATTGTCAAAATTATTTTTTTTCACATCTAGACATGTGAAATGCATGAACTATGGTAAAAAAAGTGAAAAAGAAAAAATTGGTCTGATTTTTTGTACTTTTCAGATTTTCTTAGTTTTCATATAAGGTTCGGGGTCAGGAAAAAAGACAGATTTTTGAAAAATGTCAAAATCTGTCAATTATTGTCAAAATTATTTTTTTTCACATCTAGACATGTGAAATGTATGAACTATGGTAAAAAAAGTGAAAAAGAAAAAATTGGTCTGATTTTTTGTACTTTTCAGATTTTCTTAGTTTTCATATAAGGTTCGGGGTCAGGAAAAAAGACAGATTTTTGAAAAATGTAAAAATCTGTCAATTATTGTCAAAATTATTTTTTTTCATATCTAGACATGTGAAATGCGTTAACTATGGAAACAAAAATGAAAAAAAAAATTGGTCTGATTTTTTTCTTACTTTTCAGATTTTTTTAGTTTTCGCGTTCAGGATGAGAGAAAGTTTTTTTTGACAAATTTGAAAATCTGTCAGACATTGTCCAAATTATTTTTTATTTCATGTCAAAAAGTGAAAAAGAAAAAATTGGTCTGATTTTTTGTACTTTTCAGATTTTCTTAGTTTTCATATAAGGTTCGGGGTCAGGAAAAAAGACAGATTTTTGAAAAATGTCAAAATCTGTCAATTATTGTCAAAATTATTTTTTTTCACATCTAGACATGTGAAATGCGTTAACTATGGCAACAAAAATGAAAAAAAAATTGGTCTGATTTTTTTCTTACTTTTCAGATTTTTTTAGTTTTCGCGTTCAGGATGAGAGAAAGTTTTTTTTGACAAATTTGAAAATCTGTCAGACATTGTCCAAATTATTTTTTATTTCATGTCAAAAAGTGAAAAAGAAAAAATTGGTCTGATTTTTTGTACTTTTCAGATTTTCTTAGTTTTCATATAAGGTTCGGGGTCAGGAAAAAAGACAGATTTTTGAAAAATGTCAAAATCTGTCAATTATTGTCAAAATTATTTTTTTTCACATCTAGACATGTGAAATGCATGAACTATGGTAAAAAAAGTGAAAAAGAAAAAATTGGTCTGATTTTTTGTACTTTTCAGATTTTCTTAGTTTTCATATAAGGTTCGGGGTCAGGAAAAAAGACAGATTTTTGAAAAATTTCAAAATCTGTCAATTATTGTCAAAATATTTTTTTTTCACATCTAGACATGTGAAATGCGTTAACTATGGAAACAAAAATGAAAAAAAAAATTGGTCTGATTTTTTTCTTACTTTTCAGATTTTTTTAGTTTTCGCGTTCAGGATGAGAGAAAGTTTTTTTTGACAAATTTGAAAATCTGTCAGACATTGTCCAAATTATTTTTTATTTCATGTCTAGACATGTAAAATGCATGAGCTATGGGAAAAAAAGTGAAAAAAAAATTTGGTATGATTTTTTCGTACTTTTCAGATTTTCTTAGTTTTCATATAAGGTTCGGGGTCAGGAAAAAAGACAGATTTTTGAAAAATGTCAAAATCTGTCAATTATTGTCAAAATTATTTTTTTTCACATCTAGACATGTGAAATGTATGAACTATGGTAAAAAAAGTGAAAAAGAAAAAATTGGTCTGATTTTTTGTACTTTTCAGATTTTCTTAGTTTTCATATAAGGTTCGGGGTCAGGAAAAAAGACAGATTTTTGAAAAATGTAAAAATCTGTCAATTATTGTCAAAATTATTTTTTTTCATATCTAGACATGTGAAATGCGTTAACTATGGAAACAAAAATGAAAAAAAAAATTGGTCTGATTTTTTTCTTACTTTTCAGATTTTTTTAGTTTTCGCGTTCAGGATGAGAGAAAGTTTTTTTTGACAAATTTGAAAATCTGTCAGACATTGTCCAAATTATTTTTTATTTCATGTCAAAAAGTGAAAAAGAAAAAATTGGTCTGATTTTTTGTACTTTTCAGATTTTCTTAGTTTTCATATAAGGTTCGGGGTCAGGAAAAAAGACAGATTTTTGAAAAATGTCAAAATCTGTCAATTTTTGTCAAAATTATTTTTTTTCACATCTAGACATGTGAAATGCATGAACTATGGTAAAAAAAGTGAAAAAGAAAAAATTGGTCTGATTTTTTGTACTTTTCAGATTTTCTTAGTTTTCATATAAGGTTCGGGGTCAGGAAAAAAGACAGATTTTTGAAAAATGTCAAAATCTGTCAATTATTGTCAAAATTATTTTTTTTCACATCTAGACATGTGAAATGCATGAACTATGGTAAAAAAAGTGAAAAAGAAAAAATTGGTCTGATTTTTTGTACTTTTCAGATTTTCTTAGTTTTCGCGGTCTGGATGAGAGAAAGTTTTTTTTTACAAAGTTCAAAATCTGTCAGATATTGTCCAAATTATGTTTTATTTCATGTCTAGACATGTGAAATGTATGAGCTATGGGAAAAAAAGTGAAAAAAAATTTGGTTTGATTTTTTCGTACTTTTCAGATTTTTTTAGTTTTCATTTAAGGTTGGGGGTCAGGAAAAAAGTGAGATTTTAGACAAATTTCAATATCTGTCAATTATTGTCCAAATTATTTTTATTTCACATCTAGACATGTGAAATGCATGAACTATGGTAAAAAAAGTGAAAAAGAAAAAATTGGTCTGATTTTTTGTACTTTTCAGATTTTCTTAGTTTTCATATAAGGTTCGGGGTCAGGAAAAAAGACAGATTTTTGAAAAATGTCAAAATCTGTCAATTATTGTCAAAATCTTTTTTTTTCACATCTAGACATGTGAAATGCATGAACTATGGTAAAAAAAGTGAAAAAGAAAAAATTGGTCTGATTTTTTGTACTTTTCAGATTTTCTTAGTTTTCATATAAGGTTCGGGGTCAGGAAAAAAGACAGATTTTTGAAAAATGTCAAAATCTGTCAATTATTGTCAAAATTATTTTTTTTCACATCTAGACATGTGAAATGCATGAACTATGGTAAAAAAAGTGAAAAAGAAAAAATTGGTCTGATTTTTTGTACTTTTCAGATTTTCTTAGTTTTCATATAAGGTTCGGGGTCAGGAAAAAAGACAGATTTTTGAAAAATGTCAAAATCTGTCAATTATTGTCAAAATTATTTTTTTTCACATCTAGACATGTGAAATGCATGAACTATTGTAAAAAAAGTGAAAAAGAAAAAATTGGTCTGATTTTTTGTACTTTTCAGATTTTCTTAGTTTTCATATAAGGTTCGGGGTCAGGAAAAAAGACAGATTTTTGAAAAATGTCAAAATCTGTCAATTATTGTCAAAATTATTTTTTTTCACATCTAGACATGTGAAATGCATGAACTATGGTAAAAAAAGTGAAAAAGAAAAAATTGGTCTGATTTTTTTCTTACTTTTCAGATTTTTTCAGTTTTCGCATTCAGGATGAGAGAAAGTTTTTTTTGACAAATTTGAAAATCTGTCAGACATTGTCCAAATTATTTTTTATTTCATGTCTAGACATGTAAAATGCATGAGCTATGGGAAAAAAAGTGAAAAAAAAATTTGGTATGATTTTTTCGTACTTTTCAGATTTTCTTAGTTTTCATATAAGGTTCGGGGTCAGGAAAAAAGACAGATTTTTGAAAAATGTCAAAATCTGTCAATTATTGTCAAAATTATTTTTTTTCACATCTAGACATGTGAAATGTATGAACTATGGTAAAAAAAGTGAAAAAGAAAAAATTGGTCTGATTTTTTGTACTTTTCAGATTTTCTTAGTTTTCATATAAGGTTCGGGGTCAGGAAAAAAGACAGATTTTTGAAAAATGTAAAAATCTGTCAATTATTGTCAAAATTATTTTTTTTCACATCTAGACATGTGAAATGTATGAACTATGGTAAAAAAAGTGAAAAAGAAAAAATTGGTCTGATTTTTTGTACTTTTCAGATTTTCTTAGTTTTCATATAAGGTTCGGGGTCAGGAAAAAAGACAGATTTTTGAAAAATGTAAAAATCTGTCAATTATTGTCAAAATTATTTTTTTTCATATCTAGACATGTGAAATGCGTTAACTATGGAAACAAAAATGAAAAAAAAAATTGGTCTGATTTTTTTCTAACTTTTCAGATTTTTTTAGTTTTCGCGTTCAGGATGAGAGAAAGTTTTTTTTGACAAATTTGAAAATCTGTCAGACATTGTCCAAATTATTTTTTATTTCATGTCAAAAAGTGAAAAAGAAAAAATTGGTCTGATTTTTTGTACTTTTCAGATTTTCTTAGTTTTCATATAAGGTTCGGGGTCAGGAAAAAAGACAGATTTTTGAAAAATGTCAAAATCTGTCAATTATTGTCAAAATTATTTTTTTTCACATCTAGACATGTGAAATGCATGAACTATGGTAAAAAAAGTGAAAAAGAAAAAATTGGTCTGATTTTTTGTACTTTTCAGATTTTCTTAGTTTTCATATAAGGTTCGGGGTCAGGAAAAAAGACAGATTTTTGAAAAATGTCAAAATCTGTCAATTATTGTCAAAATTATTTTTTTTCACATCTAGACATGTGAAATGTATGAACTATGGTAAAAAAAGTGAAAAAGAAAAAATTGGTCTGATTTTTTGTACTTTTCAGATTTTCTTAGTTTTCATATAAGGTTCGGGGTCAGGAAAAAAGACAGATTTTTGAAAAATGTAAAAATCTGTCAATTATTGTCAAAATTATTTTTTTTCATATCTAGACATGTGAAATGCGTTAACTATGGAAACAAAAATGAAAAAAAAAATTGGTCTGATTTTTTTCTTACTTTTCAGATTTTTTTAGTTTTCGCGTTCAGGATGAGAGAAAGTTTTTTTTGACAAATTTGAAAATCTGTCAGACATTGTCCAAATTATTTTTTATTTCATGTCAAAAAGTGAAAAAGAAAAAATTGGTCTGATTTTTTGTACTTTTCAGATTTTCTTAGTTTTCATATAAGGTTCGGGGTCAGGAAAAAAGACAGATTTTTGAAAAATTTCAAAATCTGTCAATTATTGTCAAAATATTTTTTTTTCACATCTAGACATGTGAAATGCGTTAACTATGGAAACAAAAATGAAAAAAAAAATTGGTCTGATTTTTTTCTTACCATTCAGATTTTTTTAGTTTTCGCGTTCAGGATGAGAGAAAGTTTTTTTTGACAAATTTGAAAATCTGTCAGACATTGTCCAAATTATTTTTATTTCATGTCTAGACATGTAAAATGCATGAGCTATGGGAAAAAAAGTGAAAAAAAAATTTGGTATGATTTTTTCGTACTTTTCAGATTTTCTTAGTTTTCATATAAGGTTCGGGGTCAGGAAAAAAGACAGATTTTTGAAAAATGTCAAAATCTGTCAATTATTGTCAAAATTATTTTTTTTCACATCTAGACATGTGAAATGTATGAACTATGGTAAAAAAAGTGAAAAAGAAAAAATTGGTCTGATTTTTTGTACTTTTCAGATTTTCTTAGTTTTCATATAAGGTTCGGGGTCAGGAAAAAAGACAGATTTTTGAAAAATGTAAAAATCTGTCAATTATTGTCAAAATTATTTTTTTTCATATCTAGACATGTGAAATGCGTTAACTATGGAAACAAAAATGAAAAAAAAAATTGGTCTGATTTTTTTCTTACTTTTCAGATTTTTTTAGTTTTCGCGTTCAGGATGAGAGAAAGTTTTTTTTGACAAATTTGAAAATCTGTCAGACATTGTCCAAATTATTTTTTATTTCATGTCAAAAAGTGAAAAAGAAAAAATTGGTCTGATTTTTTGTACTTTTCAGATTTTCTTAGTTTTCATATAAGGTTCGGGGTCAGGAAAAAAGACAGATTTTTGAAAAATGTCAAAATCTGTCAATTATTGTCAAAATTATTTTTTTTCACATCTAGACATGTGAAATGCATGAACTATGGTAAAAAAAGTGAAAAAGAAAAAATTGGTCTGATTTTTTGTACTTTTCAGATTTTCTTAGTTTTCATATAAGGTTCGGGGTCAGGAAAAAAGACAGATTTTTGAAAAATGTCAAAATCTGTCAATTATTGTCAAAATTATTTTTTTTCACATCTAGACATGTGAAATGTATGAACTATGGTAAAAAAAGTGAAAAAGAAAAAATTGGTCTGATTTTTTGTACTTTTCAGATTTTCTTAGTTTTCATATAAGGTTCGGGGTCAGGAAAAAAGACAGATTTTTGAAAAATGTAAAAATCTGTCAATTATTGTCAAAATTATTTTTTTTCATATCTAGACATGTGAAATGCGTTAACTATGGAAACAAAAATGAAAAAAAAAATTGGTCTGATTTTTTTCTTACTTTTCAGATTTTTTTAGTTTTCGCGTTCAGGATGAGAGAAAGTTTTTTTTGACAAATTTGAAAATCTGTCAGACATTGTCCAAATTATTTTTTATTTCATGTCAAAAAGTGAAAAAGAAAAAATTGGTCTGATTTTTTGTACTTTTCAGATTTTCTTAGTTTTCATATAAGGTTCGGGGTCAGGAAAAAAGACAGATTTTTGAAAAATGTCAAAATCTGTCAATTATTGTCAAAATTATTTTTTTTCACATCTAGACATGTGAAATGTATGAACTATGGTAAAAAAAGTGAAAAAGAAAAAATTGGTCTGATTTTTTGTACTTTTCAGATTTTCTTAGTTTTCATATAAGGTTCGGGGTCAGGAAAAAAGACAGATTTTTGAAAAATGTAAAAATCTGTCAATTATTGTCAAAATTATTTTTTTTCATATCTAGACATGTGAAATGCGTTAACTATGGAAACAAAAATGAAAAAAAAAATTGGTCTGATTTTTTTCTAACTTTTCAGATTTTTTTAGTTTTCGCGTTCAGGATGAGAGAAAGTTTTTTTTGACAAATTTGAAAATCTGTCAGACATTGTCCAAATTATTTTTTATTTCATGTCAAAAAGTGAAAAAGAAAAAATTGGTCTGATTTTTTGTACTTTTCAGATTTTCTTAGTTTTCATATAAGGTTCGGGGTCAGGAAAAAAGACAGATTTTTGAAAAATGTCAAAATCTGTCAATTATTGTCAAAATTATTTTTTTTCACATCTAGACATGTGAAATGCATGAACTATGGTAAAAAAAGTGAAAAAGAAAAAATTGGTCTGATTTTTTGTACTTTTCAGATTTTCTTAGTTTTCATATAAGGTTCGGGGTCAGGAAAAAAGACAGATTTTTGAAAAATGTCAAAATCTGTCAATTATTGTCAAAATTATTTTTTTTCACATCTAGACATGTGAAATGTATGAACTATGGTAAAAAAAGTGAAAAAGAAAAAATTGGTCTGATTTTTTGTACTTTTCAGATTTTCTTAGTTTTCATATAAGGTTCGGGGTCAGGAAAAAAGACAGATTTTTGAAAAATGTAAAAATCTGTCAATTATTGTCAAAATTATTTTTTTTCATATCTAGACATGTGAAATGCGTTAACTATGGAAACAAAAATGAAAAAAAAAATTGGTCTGATTTTTTTCTTACTTTTCAGATTTTTTTAGTTTTCGCGTTCAGGATGAGAGAAAGTTTTTTTTGACAAATTTGAAAATCTGTCAGACATTGTCCAAATTATTTTTTATTTCATGTCAAAAAGTGAAAAAGAAAAAATTGGTCTGATTTTTTGTACTTTTCAGATTTTCTTAGTTTTCATATAAGGTTCGGGGTCAGGAAAAAAGACAGATTTTTGAAAAATTTCAAAATCTGTCAATTATTGTCAAAATATTTTTTTTTCACATCTAGACATGTGAAATGCGTTAACTATGGAAACAAAAATGAAAAAAAAAATTGGTCTGATTTTTTTCTTACCATTCAGATTTTTTTAGTTTTCGCGTTCAGGATGAGAGAAAGTTTTTTTTGACAAATTTGAAAATCTGTCAGACATTGTCCAAATTATTTTTTTTTCACATCTAGACATGTGAAATGTATGAACTATGGTAAAAAAAGTGAAAAAGAAAAAATTGGTCTGATTTTTTGTACTTTTCAGATTTTCTTAGTTTTCATATAAGGTTCGGGGTCAGGAAAAAAGACAGATTTTTGAAAAATGTAAAAATCTGTCAATTATTGTCAAAATTATTTTTTTTCATATCTAGACATGTGAAATGCGTTAACTATGGAAACAAAAATGAAAAAAAAAATTGGTCTGATTTTTTTCTTACTTTTCAGATTTTTTTAGTTTTCGCGTTCAGGATGAGAGAAAGTTTTTTTTGACAAATTTGAAAATCTGTCAGACATTGTCCAAATTATTTTTTATTTCATGTCAAAAAGTGAAAAAGAAAAAATTGGTCTGATTTTTTGTACTTTTCAGATTTTCTTAGTTTTCATATAAGGTTCGGGGTCAGGAAAAAAGACAGATTTTTGAAAAATTTCAAAATCTGTCAATTATTGTCAAAATATTTTTTTTTCACATCTAGACATGTGAAATGCGTTAACTATGGAAACAAAAATGAAAAAAAAAATTGGTCTGATTTTTTTCTTACCATTCAGATTTTTTTAGTTTTCGCGTTCAGGATGAGAGAAAGTTTTTTTTGACAAATTTGAAAATCTGTCAGACATTGTCCAAATTATTTTTATTTCATGTCTAGACATGTAAAATGCATGAGCTATGGGAAAAAAAGTGAAAAAAAAATTTGGTATGATTTTTTCGTACTTTTCAGATTTTCTTAGTTTTCATATAAGGTTCGGGGTCAGGAAAAAAGACAGATTTTTGAAAAATGTCAAAATCTGTCAATTATTGTCAAAATTATTTTTTTTCACATCTAGACATGTGAAATGTATGAACTATGGTAAAAAAAGTGAAAAAGAAAAAATTGGTCTGATTTTTTGTACTTTTCAGATTTTCTTAGTTTTCATATAAGGTTCGGGGTCAGGAAAAAAGACAGATTTTTGAAAAATGTAAAAATCTGTCAATTATTGTCAAAATTATTTTTTTTCATATCTAGACATGTGAAATGCGTTAACTATGGAAACAAAAATGAAAAAAAAAATTGGTCTGATTTTTTTCTTACTTTTCAGATTTTTTTAGTTTTCGCGTTCAGGATGAGAGAAAGTTTTTTTTGACAAATTTGAAAATCTGTCAGACATTGTCCAAATTATTTTTTATTTCATGTCAAAAAGTGAAAAAGAAAAAATTGGTCTGATTTTTTGTACTTTTCAGATTTTCTTAGTTTTCATATAAGGTTCGGGGTCAGGAAAAAAGACAGATTTTTGAAAAATGTCAAAATCTGTCAATTATTGTCAAAATTATTTTTTTTCACATCTAGACATGTGAAATGCATGAACTATGGTAAAAAAAGTGAAAAAGAAAAAATTGGTCTGATTTTTTGTACTTTTCAGATTTTCTTAGTTTTCATATAAGGTTCGGGGTCAGGAAAAAAGACAGATTTTTGAAAAATGTCAAAATCTGTCAATTATTGTCAAAATTATTTTTTTTCACATCTAGACATGTGAAATGTATGAACTATGGTAAAAAAAGTGAAAAAGAAAAAATTGGTCTGATTTTTTGTACTTTTCAGATTTTCTTAGTTTTCATATAAGGTTCGGGGTCAGGAAAAAAGACAGATTTTTGAAAAATGTAAAAATCTGTCAATTATTGTCAAAATTATTTTTTTTCATATCTAGACATGTGAAATGCGTTAACTATGGAAACAAAAATGAAAAAAAAAATTGGTCTGATTTTTTTCTTACTTTTCAGATTTTTTTAGTTTTCGCGTTCAGGATGAGAGAAAGTTTTTTTTGACAAATTTGAAAATCTGTCAGACATTGTCCAAATTATTTTTTATTTCATGTCAAAAAGTGAAAAAGAAAAAATTGGTCTGATTTTTTGTACTTTTCAGATTTTCTTAGTTTTCATATAAGGTTCGGGGTCAGGAAAAAAGACAGATTTTTGAAAAATGTCAAAATCTGTCAATTATTGTCAAAATTATTTTTTTTCACATCTAGACATGTGAAATGCATGAACTATGGTAAAAAAAGTGAAAAAGAAAAAATTGGTCTGATTTTTTGTACTTTTCAGATTTTCTTAGTTTTCATATAAGGTTCGGGGTCAGGAAAAAAGACAGATTTTTGAAAAATGTCAAAATCTGTCAATTATTGTCAAAATTATTTTTTTTCACATCTAGACATGTGAAATGCATGAACTATGGTAAAAAAAGTGAAAAAGAAAAAATTGGTCTGATTTTTTGTACTTTTCAGATTTTCTTAGTTTTCATATAAGGTTCGGGGTCAGGAAAAAAGACAGATTTTTGAAAAATTTCAAAATCTGTCAATTATTGTCAAAATATTTTTTTTTCACATCTAGACATGTGAAATGCGTTAACTATGGAAACAAAAATGAAAAAAAAAATTGGTCTGATTTTTTTCTTACTTTTCAGATTTTTTTAGTTTTCGCGTTCAGGATGAGAGAAAGTTTTTTTTGACAAATTTGAAAATCTGTCAGACATTGTCCAAATTATTTTTTATTTCATGTCTAGACATGTAAAATGCATGAGCTATGGGAAAAAAAGTGAAAAAAAAATTTGGTATGATTTTTTCGTACTTTTCAGATTTTCTTAGTTTTCATATAAGGTTCGGGGTCAGGAAAAAAGACAGATTTTTGAAAAATGTAAAAATCTGTCAATTATTGTCAAAATTATTTTTTTTCATATCTAGACATGTGAAATGCGTTAACTATGGAAACAAAAATGAAAAAAAAAATTGGTCTGATTTTTTTCTTACTTTTCAGATTTTTTTAGTTTTCGCGTTCAGGATGAGAGAAAGTTTTTTTTGACAAATTTGAAAATCTGTCAGACATTGTCCAAATTATTTTTTATTTCATGTCAAAAAGTGAAAAAGAAAAAATTGGTCTGATTTTTTGTACTTTTCAGATTTTCTTAGTTTTCATATAAGGTTCGGGGTCAGGAAAAAAGACAGATTTTTGAAAAATGTCAAAATCTGTCAATTATTGTCAAAATTATTTTTTTTCACATCTAGACATGTGAAATGTATGAACTATGGTAAAAAAAGTGAAAAAGAAAAAATTGGTCTGATTTTTTGTACTTTTCAGATTTTCTTAGTTTTCATATAAGGTTCGGGGTCAGGAAAAAAGACAGATTTTTGAAAAATTTCAAAATCTGTCAATTATTGTCAAAATATTTTTTTTTCACATCTAGACATGTGAAATGCGTTAACTATGGAAACAAAAATGAAAAAAAAAATTGGTCTGATTTTTTTCTTACTTTTCAGATTTTTTTAGTTTTCGCGTTCAGGATGAGAGAAAGTTTTTTTTGACAAATTTGAAAATCTGTCAGACATTGTCCAAATTATTTTTTATTTCATGTCTAGACATGTAAAATGCATGAGCTATGGGAAAAAAAGTGAAAAAAAAATTTGGTATGATTTTTTCGTACTTTTCAGATTTTCTTAGTTTTCATATAAGGTTCGGGGTCAGGAAAAAAGACAGATTTTTGAAAAATGTCAAAATCTGTCAATTATTGTCAAAATTATTTTTTTTCACATCTAGACATGTGAAATGTATGAACTATGGTAAAAAAAGTGAAAAAGAAAAAATTGGTCTGATTTTTTGTACTTTTCAGATTTTCTTAGTTTTCATATAAGGTTCGGGGTCAGGAAAAAAGACAGATTTTTGAAAAATTTCAAAATCTGTCAATTATTGTCAAAATATTTTTTTTTCACATCTAGACATGTGAAATGCGTTAACTATGGAAACAAAAATGAAAAAAAAAATTGGTCTGATTTTTTTCTTACTTTTCAGATTTTTTTAGTTTTCGCGTTCAGGATGAGAGAAAGTTTTTTTTGACAAATTTGAAAATCTGTCAGACATTGTCCAAATTATTTTTTATTTCATGTCTAGACATGTAAAATGCATGAGCTATGGGAAAAAAAGTGAAAAAAAAATTTGGTATGATTTTTTCGTACTTTTCAGATTTTCTTAGTTTTCATATAAGGTTCGGGGTCAGGAAAAAAGACAGATTTTTGAAAAATGTCAAAATCTGTCAATTATTGTCAAAATTATTTTTTTTCACATCTAGACATGTGAAATGCATGAACTATGGTAAAAAAAGTGAAAAAGAAAAAATTGGTCTGATTTTTTGTACTTTTCAGATTTTCTTAGTTTTCATATAAGGTTCGGGGTCAGGAAAAAAGACAGATTTTTGAAAAATGTCAAAATCTGTCAATTATTGTCAAAATTATTTTTTTTCACATCTAGACATGTGAAATGTATGAACTATGGTAAAAAAAGTGAAAAAGAAAAAATTGGTCTGATTTTTTGTACTTTTCAGATTTTCTTAGTTTTCATATAAGGTTCGGGGTCAGGAAAAAAGACAGATTTTTGAAAAATGTAAAAATCTGTCAATTATTGTCAAAATTATTTTTTTTCATATCTAGACATGTGAAATGCGTTAACTATGGAAACAAAAATGAAAAAAAAAATTGGTCTGATTTTTTTCTTACTTTTCAGATTTTTTTAGTTTTCGCGTTCAGGATGAGAGAAAGTTTTTTTTGACAAATTTGAAAATCTGTCAGACATTGTCCAAATTATTTTTTATTTCATGTCAAAAAGTGAAAAAGAAAAAATTGGTCTGATTTTTTGTACTTTTCAGATTTTCTTAGTTTTCATATAAGGTTCGGGGTCAGGAAAAAAGACAGATTTTTGAAAAATGTCAAAATCTGTCAATTATTGTCAAAATTATTTTTTTTCACATCTAGACATGTGAAATGCATGAACTATGGTAAAAAAAGTGAAAAAGAAAAAATTGGTCTGATTTTTTGTACTTTTCAGATTTTCTTAGTTTTCATATAAGGTTCGGGGTCAGGAAAAAAGACAGATTTTTGAAAAATGTCAAAATCTGTCAATTATTGTCAAAATTATTTTTTTTCACATCTAGACATGTGAAATGCATGAACTATGGTAAAAAAAGTGAAAAAGAAAAAATTGGTCTGATTTTTTGTACTTTTCAGATTTTCTTAGTTTTCATATAAGGTTCGGGGTCAGGAAAAAAGACAGATTTTTGAAAAATTTCAAAATCTGTCAATTATTGTCAAAATATTTTTTTTTCACATCTAGACATGTGAAATGCGTTAACTATGGAAACAAAAATGAAAAAAAAAATTGGTCTGATTTTTTTCTTACTTTTCAGATTTTTTTAGTTTTCGCGTTCAGGATGAGAGAAAGTTTTTTTTGACAAATTTGAAAATCTGTCAGACATTGTCCAAATTATTTTTTATTTCATGTCTAGACATGTAAAATGCATGAGCTATGGGAAAAAAAGTGAAAAAAAAATTTGGTATGATTTTTTCGTACTTTTCAGATTTTCTTAGTTTTCATATAAGGTTCGGGGTCAGGAAAAAAGACAGATTTTTGAAAAATGTCAAAATCTGTCAATTATTGTCAAAATTATTTTTTTTCACATCTAGACATGTGAAATGTATGAACTATGGTAAAAAAAGTGAAAAAGAAAAAATTGGTCTGATTTTTTGTACTTTTCAGATTTTCTTAGTTTTCATATAAGGTTCGGGGTCAGGAAAAAAGACAGATTTTTGAAAAATTTCAAAATCTGTCAATTATTGTCAAAATATTTTTTTTTCACATCTAGACATGTGAAATGCGTTAACTATGGAAACAAAAATGAAAAAAAAAATTGGTCTGATTTTTTTCTTACTTTTCAGATTTTTTTAGTTTTCGCGTTCAGGATGAGAGAAAGTTTTTTTTGACAAATTTGAAAATCTGTCAGACATTGTCCAAATTATTTTTTATTTCATGTCTAGACATGTAAAATGCATGAGCTATGGGAAAAAAAGTGAAAAAAAAATTTGGTATGATTTTTTCGTACTTTTCAGATTTTCTTAGTTTTCATATAAGGTTCGGGGTCAGGAAAAAAGACAGATTTTTGAAAAATGTCAAAATCTGTCAATTATTGTCAAAATTATTTTTTTTCACATCTAGACATGTGAAATGTATGAACTATGGTAAAAAAAGTGAAAAAGAAAAAATTGGTCTGATTTTTTGTACTTTTCAGATTTTCTTAGTTTTCATATAAGGTTCGGGGTCAGGAAAAAAGACAGATTTTTGAAAAATGTAAAAATCTGTCAATTATTGTCAAAATTATTTTTTTTCATATCTAGACATGTGAAATGCGTTAACTATGGAAACAAAAATGAAAAAAAAAATTGGTCTGATTTTTTTCTTACTTTTCAGATTTTTTTAGTTTTCGCGTTCAGGATGAGAGAAAGTTTTTTTTGACAAATTTGAAAATCTGTCAGACATTGTCCAAATTATTTTTTATTTCATGTCAAAAAGTGAAAAAGAAAAAATTGGTCTGATTTTTTGTACTTTTCAGATTTTCTTAGTTTTCATATAAGGTTCGGGGTCAGGAAAAAAGACAGATTTTTGAAAAATGTCAAAATCTGTCAATTATTGTCAAAATTATTTTTTTTCACATCTAGACATGTGAAATGCATGAACTATGGTAAAAAAAGTGAAAAAGAAAAAATTGGTCTGATTTTTTGTACTTTTCAGATTTTCTTAGTTTTCATATAAGGTTCGGGGTCAGGAAAAAAGACAGATTTTTGAAAAATGTCAAAATCTGTCAATTATTGTCAAAATTATTTTTTTTCACATCTAGACATGTGAAATGCATGAACTATGGTAAAAAAAGTGAAAAAGAAAAAATTGGTCTGATTTTTTGTACTTTTCAGATTTTCTTAGTTTTCATATAAGGTTCGGGGTCAGGAAAAAAGACAGATTTTTGAAAAATTTCAAAATCTGTCAATTATTGTCAAAATATTTTTTTTTCACATCTAGACATGTGAAATGCGTTAACTATGGAAACAAAAATGAAAAAAAAAATTGGTCTGATTTTTTTCTTACTTTTCAGATTTTTTTAGTTTTCGCGTTCAGGATGAGAGAAAGTTTTTTTTGACAAATTTGAAAATCTGTCAGACATTGTCCAAATTATTTTTATTTCATGTCTAGACATGTAAAATGCATGAGCTATGGGAAAAAAAGTGAAAAAAAAATTTGGTATGATTTTTTCGTACTTTTCAGATTTTCTTAGTTTTCATATAAGGTTCGGGGTCAGGAAAAAAGACAGATTTTTGAAAAATGTCAAAATCTGTCAATTATTGTCAAAATTATTTTTTTTCACATCTAGACATGTGAAATGTATGAACTATGGTAAAAAAAGTGAAAAAGAAAAAATTGGTCTGATTTTTTGTACTTTTCAGATTTTCTTAGTTTTCATATAAGGTTCGGGGTCAGGAAAAAAGACAGATTTTTGAAAAATGTAAAAATCTGTCAATTATTGTCAAAATTATTTTTTTTCATATCTAGACATGTGAAATGCGTTAACTATGGAAACAAAAATGAAAAAAAAAATTGGTCTGATTTTTTTCTTACTTTTCAGATTTTTTTAGTTTTCGCGTTCAGGATGAGAGAAAGTTTTTTTTGACAAATTTGAAAATCTGTCAGACATTGTCCAAATTATTTTTTATTTCATGTCAAAAAGTGAAAAAGAAAAAATTGGTCTGATTTTTTGTACTTTTCAGATTTTCTTAGTTTTCATATAAGGTTCGGGGTCAGGAAAAAAGACAGATTTTTGAAAAATGTCAAAATCTGTCAATTATTGTCAAAATTATTTTTTTTCACATCTAGACATGTGAAATGCATGAACTATGGTAAAAAAAGTGAAAAAGAAAAAATTGGTCTGATTTTTTGTACTTTTCAGATTTTCTTAGTTTTCATATAAGGTTCGGGGTCAGGAAAAAAGACAGATTTTTGAAAAATGTCAAAATCTGTTAATTATTGTCAAAATTATTTTTTTTCACATCTAGACATGTGAAATGCATGAACTATGGTAAAAAAAGTGAAAAAGAAAAAATTGGTCTGATTTTTTGTACTTTTCAGATTTTCTTAGTTTTCATATAAGGTTCGGGGTCAGGAAAAAAGACAGATTTTTGAAAAATGTCAAAATCTGTCAATTATTGTCAAAATTATTTTTTTTCACATCTAGACATGTGAAATGCATGAACTATGGAAACAAAAGTGAAAAAGAAAAAATTGGTCTGATTTTTTTCTTACTTTTCAGATTTTTTTAGTTTTCGCGTTCAGGATGAGAGAAAGTTTTTTTTGACAAATTTGAAAATCTGTCAGACATTGTCCAAATTATTTTTTATTTCATGTCTAGACATGTAAAATGCATGAGCTATGGGAAAAAAAGTGAAAAAAAAATTTGGTATGATTTTTTCGTACTTTTCAGATTTTCTTAGTTTTCATATAAGGTTCGGGGTCAGGAAAAAAGACAGATTTTTGAAAAATGTCAAAATCTGTCAATTATTGTCAAAATTATTTTTTTTCACATCTAGACATGTGAAATGTATGAACTATGGTAAAAAAAGTGAAAAAGAAAAAATTGGTCTGATTTTTTGTACTTTTCAGATTTTCTTAGTTTTCATATAAGGTTCGGGGTCAGGAAAAAAGACAGATTTTTGAAAAATGTAAAAATCTGTCAATTATTGTCAAAATTATTTTTTTTCATATCTAGACATGTGAAATGCGTTAACTATGGAAACAAAAATGAAAAAAAAAATTGGTCTGATTTTTTTCTTACTTTTCAGATTTTTTTAGTTTTCGCGTTCAGGATGAGAGAAAGTTTTTTTTGACAAATTTGAAAATCTGTCAGACATTGTCCAAATTATTTTTTATTTCATGTCAAAAAGTGAAAAAGAAAAAATTGGTCTGATTTTTTGTACTTTTCAGATTTTCTTAGTTTTCATATCAGGTTCGGGGTCAGGAAAAAAGACAGATTTTTGAAAAATGTCAAAATCTGTCAATTATTGTCAAAATTATTTTTTTTCACATCTAGACATGTGAAATGCATGAACTATGGTAAAAAAAGTGAAAAAGAAAAAATTGGTCTGATTTTTTGTACTTTTCAGATTATCTTAGTTTTCATATAAGGTTCGGGGTCAGGAAAAAAGACAGATTTTTGAAAAATGTCAAAATCTGTCAATTATTGTCAAAATTATTTTTTTTCACATCTAGACATGTGAAATGCATGAACTATGGTAAAAAAAGTGAAAAAGAAAAAATTGGTCTGATTTTTTGTACTTTTCAGATTTTCTTAGTTTTCATATAAGGTTCGGGGTCAGGAAAAAAGACAGATTTTTGAAAAATGTTAAAATCTGTCAATTATTGTCAAAATTATTTTTTTTCACATCTAGACATGTGAAATGCATGAACTATGGTAAAAAAAGTGAAAAAGAAAAAATTGGTCTGATTTTTTGTACTTTTCAGATTTTCTTAGTTTTCATATAAGGTTCGGGGTCAGGAAAAAAGACAGATTTTTGAAAAATGTCAAAATCTGTCAATTATTGTCAAAATTATTTTTTTTCACATCTAGACATGTGAAATGCATGAACTATGGTAAAAAAAGTGAAAAAGAAAAAATTGGTCTGATTTTTTTCTTACTTTTCAGATTTTTTCAGTTTTCGCGTTCAGGATGAGAGAAAGTTTTTTTTGACAAATTTGAAAATCTGTCAGACATTGTCCAAATTATTTTTTATTTCATGTCTAGACATGTAAAATGCATGAGCTATGGGAAAAAAAGTGAAAAAAAAATTTGGTATGATTTTTTCGTACTTTTCAGATTTTCTTAGTTTTCATATAAGGTTCGGGGTCAGGAAAAAAGACAGATTTTTGAAAAATGTCAAAATCTGTCAATTATTGTCAAAATTATTTTTTTTCACATCTAGACATGTGAAATGTATGAACTATGGTAAAAAAAGTGAAAAAGAAAAAATTGGTCTGATTTTTTGTACTTTTCAGATTTTCTTAGATTTCATATAAGGTTCGGGGTCAGGAAAAAAGACAGATTTTTGAAAAATGTCAAAATCTGTCAATTATTGTCAAAATTATTTTTTTTCACATCTAGACATGTGAAATGCGTTAACTATGGCAACAAAAATGAAAAAAAAAAATTGGTCTGATTTTTTTCTTACTTTTCAGATTTTTTTAATTTTCGCGTTCAGGATGAGAGAAAGTTTTTTTTGACAAATTTGAAAATCTGTCAGACATTGTCCAAATTATTTTTTATTTCATGTCAAAAAGTGAAAAAGAAAAAATTGGTCTGATTTTTTGTACTTTTCAGATTTTCTTAGTTTTCATATAAGGTTCGGGGTCAGGAAAAAAGACAGATTTTTGAAAAATTTCAAAATCTGTCAATTATTGTCAAAATATTTTTTTTTCACATCTAGACATGTGAAATGCGTTAACTATGGAAACAAAAATGAAAAAAAAAATTGGTCTGATTTTTTTCTTACCATTCAGATTTTTTTAGTTTTCGCGTTCAGGATGAGAGAAAGTTTTTTTTGACAAATTTGAAAATCTGTCAGACATTGTCCAAATTATTTTTTATTTCATGTCTAGACATGTAAAATGCATGAGCTATGGGAAAAAAAGTGAAAAAAAAATTTGGTATGATTTTTTCGTACTTTTCAGATTTTCTTAGTTTTCATATAAGGTTCGGGGTCAGGAAAAAAGACAGATTTTTGAAAAATGTCAAAATCTGTCAATTATTGTCAAAATTATTTTTTTTCACATCTAGACATGTGAAATGTATGAACTATGGTAAAAAAAGTGAAAAAGAAAAAATTGGTCTGATTTTTTGTACTTTTCAGATTTTCTTAGTTTTCATATAAGGTTCGGGGTCAGGAAAAAAGACAGATTTTTGAAAAATGTAAAAATCTGTCAATTATTGTCAAAATTATTTTTTTTCATATCTAGACATGTGAAATGCGTTAACTATGGAAACAAAAATGAAAAAAAAAATTGGTCTGATTTTTTTCTTACTTTTCAGATTTTTTTAGTTTTCGCGTTCAGGATGAGAGAAAGTTTTTTTTGACAAATTTGAAAATCTGTCAGACATTGTCCAAATTATTTTTTATTTCATGTCAAAAAGTGAAAAAGAAAAAATTGGTCTGATTTTTTGTACTTTTCAGATTTTCTTAGTTTTCATATAAGGTTCGGGGTCAGGAAAAAAGACAGATTTTTGAAAAATGTCAAAATCTGTCAATTATTGTCAAAATTATTTTTTTTCACATCTAGACATGTGAAATGCATGAACTATGGTAAAAAAAGTGAAAAAGAAAAAATTGGTCTGATTTTTTGTACTTTTCAGATTTTCTTAGTTTTCATATAAGGTTCGGGGTCAGGAAAAAAGACAGATTTTTGAAAAATGTCAAAATCTGTCAATTATTGTCAAAATTATTTTTTTTCACATCTAGACATGTGAAATGCATGAACTATGGTAAAAAAAGTGAAAAAGAAAAAATTGGTCTGATTTTTTGTACTTTTCAGATTTTCTTAGTTTTCATATAAGGTTCGGGGTCAGGAAAAAAGACAGATTTTTGAAAAATGTCAAAATCTTTCAATTATTGTCAAAATTATTTTTTTTCACATCTAGACATGTGAAATGCATGAACTATGGTAAAAAAAGTGAAAAAGAAAAAATTGGTCTGATTTTTTGTACTTTTCAGATTTTCTTAGTTTTCATATAAGGTTCGGGGTCAGGAAAAAAGACAGATTTTTGAAAAATGTCAAAATCTGTCAATTATTGTCAAAATTATTTTTTTTCACATCTAGACATGTGAAATGCATGAACTATGGTAAAAAAAGTGAAAAAGAAAAAATTGGTCTGATTTTTTGTACTTTTCAGATTTTCTTAGTTTTCATATAAGGTTCGGGGTCAGGAAAAAAGACAGATTTTTGAAAAATGTCAAAATCTTTCAATTATTGTCAAAATTATTTTTTTTCACATCTAGACATGTGAAATGCGTTAACTATGGCAACAAAAATGAAAAAAAAAATTGGTCTGATTTTTTTCTTACTTTTCAGATTTTTTTAGTTTTCGCGTTCAGGATGGGAGAAAGTTTTTTTTGACAAATTTGAAAATCTGTCAGACATTGTCCAAATTATTTTTTATTTCATGTCAAAAAGTGAAAAAGAAAAAATTGGTCTGATTTTTTGTACTTTTCAGATTTTCTTAGTTTTCATATAAGGTTCGGGGTCAGGAAAAAAGACAGATTTTTGAAAAATGTCAAAATCTGTCAATTATTGTCAAAATTATTTTTTTTCACATCTAGACATGTGAAATGCATGAACTATGGTAAAAAAAGTGAAAAAGAAAAAATTGGTCTGATTTTTTGTACTTTTCAGATTTTCTTAGTTTTCATATAAGGTTCGGGGTCAGGAAAAAAGACAGATTTTTGAAAAATGTCAAAATCTTTCAATTATTGTCAAAATTATTTTTTTTCACATCTAGACATGTGAAATGCGTTAACTATGGCAACAAAAATGAAAAAAAAAATTGGTCTGATTTTTTTCTTACTTTTCAGATTTTTTTAGTTTTCGCGTTCAGGATGAGAGAAAGTTTTTTTTGACAAATTTGAAAATCTGTCAGACATTGTCCAAATTATTTTGTATTTCATGTCAAAAAGTGAAAAAGAAAAAATTGGTCTGATTTTTTGTACTTTTCAGATTTTCTTAGTTTTCATATAAGGTTCGGGGTCAGGAAAAAAGACAGATTTTTGAAAAATGTCAAAATCTGTCAATTATTGTCAAAATTTTTTTTTTCACATCTAGACATGTGAAATGCATGAACTATGGTAAAAAAAGTGAAAAAGAAAAAATTGGTCTGATTTTTTGTACTTTTCAGATTTTCTTAGTTTTCATATAAGGTTCGGGGTCAGGAAAAAAGACAGATTTTTGAAAAATGTCAAAATCTGTCAATTATTGTCAAAATTATTTTTTTTCACATCTAGACATGTGAAATGCATGAACTATGGTAAAAAAAGTGAAAAAGAAAAAATTGGTCTGATTTTTTGTACTTTTCAGATTTTCTTAGTTTTCATATAAGGTTCGGGGTCAGGAAAAAAGACAGATTTTTGAAAAATGTCAAAATCTGTCAATTATTGTCAAAATTATTTTTTTTCACATCTAGACATGTGAAATGCATGAACTATGGTAAAAAAAGTGAAAAAGAAAAAATTGGTCTGATTTTTTGTACTTTTCAGATTTTCTTAGTTTTCGCGGTCTGGATGAGAGAAAGTTTTTTTTTACAAAGTTCAAAATCTGTCAGATATTGTCCAAATTATGTTTTATTTCATGTCTAGACATGTGAAATGTATGAGCTATGGGAAAAAAAGTGAAAAAAAATTTGGTTTGATTTTTTCGTACTTTTCAGATTTTTTTAGTTTTCATTTAAGGTTGGGGGTCAGGAAAAAAGTGAGATTTTAGACAAATTTCAATATCTGTCAATTATTGTCCAAATTATTTTTATTTCACATCTAGACATGTGAAATGTATGAACTATGGCAAAAAAAGTCAAAAAAAAATTGGTCTGATTTTTTCTTACTTTTCAGATTTTTTTAGTTTTCGCGTTCAGGATGAGAGAAAGTTTTTTTGACAAATTTGAAAATCTGTCAGACATTGTCCAAATTATTTTTTATTTCATGTCTAGACATGTGAAATGCATGAACTATGGTAAAAAAAGTGAAAAAGAAAAAATTGGTCTGATTTTTTGTACTTTTCAGATTTTCTTAGTTTTCATATAAGTTTCGGGGTCAGGAAAAAAGACAGATTTTTGAAAAATGTCAAAATCTGTCAATTATTGTCAAAATTATTTTTTTTCACATCTAGACATGTGAAATGCGTTAACTATGGCAACAAAAATGAAAAAAAAAAATTGGTCTGATTTTTTTCTTACTTTTCAGATTTTTTTAGTTTTCGCGTTCAGGATGAGAGAAAGTTTTTTTTGACAAATTTGAAAATCTGTCAGACATTGTCCAAATTATTTTTTATTTCATGTCAAAAAGTGAAAAAGAAAAAATTGGTCTGATTTTTTGTACTTTTCAGATTTTCTTAGTTTTCATATAAGGTTCGGGGTCAGGAAAAAAGACAGATTTTTGAAAAGTGTCAAAATCTGTCAATTATTGTCAAAATTATTTTTTTTCACATCTAGACATGTGAAATGCATGAACTATGGTAAAAAAAGTGAAAAAGAAAAAATTGGTCTGATTTTTTGTACTTTTCAGATTTTCTTAGTTTTCATATAAGGTTCGGGGTCAGGAAAAAAGACAGATTTTTGAAAAGTGTCAAAATCTGTCAATTATTGTCAAAATTATTTTTTTTCACATCTAGACATGTGAAATGCATGAACTATGGTAAAAAAAGTGAAAAAGAAAAAATTGGTCTGATTTTTTGTACTTTTCAGATTATCTTAGTTTTCATATAAGGTTCGGGGTCAGGAAAAAAGACAGATTTTTGAAAAATGTCAAAATCTGTCAATTATTGTCAAAATTATTTTTTTTCACATCTAGACATGTGAAATGCATGAACTATGGTAAAAAAAGTGAAAAAGAAAAAATTGGTCTGATTTTTTGTACTTTTCAGATTTTCTTAGTTTTCATATAAGGTTCGGGGTCAGGAAAAAAGACAGATTTTTGAAAAATGTTAAAATCTGTCAATTATTGTCAAAATTATTTTTTTTCACATCTAGACATGTGAAATGCATGAACTATGGTAAAAAAAGTGAAAAAGAAAAAATTGGTCTGATTTTTTGTACTTTTCAGATTTTCTTAGTTTTCATATAAGGTTCGGGGTCAGGAAAAAAGACAGATTTTTGAAAAATGTCAAAATCTGTCAATTATTGTCAAAATTATTTTTTTTCACATCTAGACATGTGAAATGCATGAACTATGGTAAAAAAAGTGAAAAAGAAAAAATTGGTCTGATTTTTTTCTTACTTTTCAGATTTTTTCAGTTTTCGCGTTCAGGATGAGAGAAAGTTTTTTTTGACAAATTTGAAAATCTGTCAGACATTGTCCAAATTATTTTTTATTTCATGTCTAGACATGTAAAATGCATGAGCTATGGGAAAAAAAGTGAAAAAAAAATTTGGTATGATTTTTTCGTACTTTTCAGATTTTCTTAGTTTTCATATAAGGTTCGGGGTCAGGAAAAAAGACAGATTTTTGAAAAATGTCAAAATCTGTCAATTATTGTCAAAATTATTTTTTTTCACATCTAGACATGTGAAATGTATGAACTATGGTAAAAAAAGTGAAAAAGAAAAAATTGGTCTGATTTTTTGTACTTTTCAGATTTTCTTAGATTTCATATAAGGTTCGGGGTCAGGAAAAAAGACAGATTTTTGAAAAATGTCAAAATCTGTCAATTATTGTCAAAATTATTTTTTTTCACATCTAGACATGTGAAATGCGTTAACTATGGCAACAAAAATGAAAAAAAAAAATTGGTCTGATTTTTTTCTTACTTTTCAGATTTTTTTAATTTTCGCGTTCAGGATGAGAGAAAGTTTTTTTTGACAAATTTGAAAATCTGTCAGACATTGTCCAAATTATTTTTTATTTCATGTCAAAAAGTGAAAAAGAAAAAATTGGTCTGATTTTTTGTACTTTTCAGATTTTCTTAGTTTTCATATAAGGTTCGGGGTCAGGAAAAAAGACAGATTTTTGAAAAATTTCAAAATCTGTCAATTATTGTCAAAATATTTTTTTTTCACATCTAGACATGTGAAATGCGTTAACTATGGAAACAAAAATGAAAAAAAAAATTGGTCTGATTTTTTTCTTACCATTCAGATTTTTTTAGTTTTCGCGTTCAGGATGAGAGAAAGTTTTTTTTGACAAATTTGAAAATCTGTCAGACATTGTCCAAATTATTTTTTATTTCATGTCTAGACATGTAAAATGCATGAGCTATGGGAAAAAAAGTGAAAAAAAAATTTGGTATGATTTTTTCGTACTTTTCAGATTTTCTTAGTTTTCATATAAGGTTCGGGGTCAGGAAAAAAGACAGATTTTTGAAAAATGTCAAAATCTGTCAATTATTGTCAAAATTATTTTTTTTCACATCTAGACATGTGAAATGTATGAACTATGGTAAAAAAAGTGAAAAAGAAAAAATTGGTCTGATTTTTTGTACTTTTCAGATTTTCTTAGTTTTCATATAAGGTTCGGGGTCAGGAAAAAAGACAGATTTTTGAAAAATGTAAAAATCTGTCAATTATTGTCAAAATTATTTTTTTTCATATCTAGACATGTGAAATGCGTTAACTATGGAAACAAAAATGAAAAAAAAAATTGGTCTGATTTTTTTCTTACTTTTCAGATTTTTTTAGTTTTCGCGTTCAGGATGAGAGAAAGTTTTTTTTGACAAATTTGAAGATCTGTCAGACATTGTCCAAATTATTTTTTATTTCATGTCAAAAAGTGAAAAAGAAAAAATTGGTCTGATTTTTTGTACTTTTCAGATTTTCTTAGTTTTCATATAAGGTTCGGGGTCAGGAAAAAAGACAGATTTTTGAAAAATGTCAAAATCTGTCAATTATTGTCAAAATTATTTTTTTTCACATCTAGACATGTGAAATGCATGAACTATGGTAAAAAAAGTGAAAAAGAAAAAATTGGTCTGATTTTTTGTACTTTTCAGATTTTCTTAGTTTTCATATAAGGTTCGGGGTCAGGAAAAAAGACAGATTTTTGAAAAATGTCAAAATCTGTCAATTATTGTCAAAATTATTTTTTTTCACATCTAGACATGTGAAATGCATGAACTATGGTAAAAAAAGTGAAAAAGAAAAAATTGGTCTGATTTTTTGTACTTTTCAGATTTTCTTAGTTTTCATATAAGGTTCGGGGTCAGGAAAAAAGACAGATTTTTGAAAAATGTCAAAATCTTTCAATTATTGTCAAAATTATTTTTTTTCACATCTAGACATGTGAAATGCATGAACTATGGTAAAAAAAGTGAAAAAGAAAAAATTGGTCTGATTTTTTGTACTTTTCAGATTTTCTTAGTTTTCATATAAGGTTCGGGGTCAGGAAAAAAGACAGATTTTTGAAAAATGTCAAAATCTGTCAATTATTGTCAAAATTATTTTTTTTCACATCTAGACATGTGAAATGCATGAACTATGGTAAAAAAAGTGAAAAAGAAAAAATTGGTCTGATTTTTTGTACTTTTCAGATTTTCTTAGTTTTCATATAAGGTTCGGGGTCAGGAAAAAAGACAGATTTTTGAAAAATGTCAAAATCTTTCAATTATTGTCAAAATTATTTTTTTTCACATCTAGACATGTGAAATGCGTTAACTATGGCAACAAAAATGAAAAAAAAAATTGGTCTGATTTTTTTCTTACTTTTCAGATTTTTTTAGTTTTCGCGTTCAGGATGGGAGAAAGTTTTTTTTGACAAATTTGAAAATCTGTCAGACATTGTCCAAATTATTTTTTATTTCATGTCAAAAAGTGAAAAAGAAAAAATTGGTCTGATTTTTTGTACTTTTCAGATTTTCTTAGTTTTCATATAAGGTTCGGGGTCAGGAAAAAAGACAGATTTTTGAAAAATGTCAAAATCTGTCAATTATTGTCAAAATTATTTTTTTTCACATCTAGACATGTGAAATGCATGAACTATGGTAAAAAAAGTGAAAAAGAAAAAATTGGTCTGATTTTTTGTACTTTTCAGATTTTCTTAGTTTTCATATAAGGTTCGGGGTCAGGAAAAAAGACAGATTTTTGAAAAATGTCAAAATCTTTCAATTATTGTCAAAATTATTTTTTTTCACATCTAGACATGTGAAATGCGTTAACTATGGCAACAAAAATGAAAAAAAAAATTGGTCTGATTTTTTTCTTACTTTTCAGATTTTTTTAGTTTTCGCGTTCAGGATGAGAGAAAGTTTTTTTTGACAAATTTGAAAATCTGTCAGACATTGTCCAAATTATTTTGTATTTCATGTCAAAAAGTGAAAAAGAAAAAATTGGTCTGATTTTTTGTACTTTTCAGATTTTCTTAGTTTTCATATAAGGTTCGGGGTCAGGAAAAAAGACAGATTTTTGAAAAATGTCAAAATCTGTCAATTATTGTCAAAATTTTTTTTTTCACATCTAGACATGTGAAATGCATGAACTATGGTAAAAAAAGTGAAAAAGAAAAAATTGGTCTGATTTTTTGTACTTTTCAGATTTTCTTAGTTTTCATATAAGGTTCGGGGTCAGGAAAAAAGACAGATTTTTGAAAAATGTCAAAATCTGTCAATTATTGTCAAAATTATTTTTTTTCACATCTAGACATGTGAAATGCATGAACTATGGTAAAAAAAGTGAAAAAGAAAAAATTGGTCTGATTTTTTGTACTTTTCAGATTTTCTTAGTTTTCATATAAGGTTCGGGGTCAGGAAAAAAGACAGATTTTTGAAAAATGTCAAAATCTGTCAATTATTGTCAAAATTATTTTTTTTCACATCTAGACATGTGAAATGCATGAACTATGGTAAAAAAAGTGAAAAAGAAAAAATTGGTCTGATTTTTTGTACTTTTCAGATTTTCTTAGTTTTCGCGGTCTGGATGAGAGAAAGTTTTTTTTTACAAAGTTCAAAATCTGTCAGATATTGTCCAAATTATGTTTTATTTCATGTCTAGACATGTGAAATGTATGAGCTATGGGAAAAAAAGTGAAAAAAAATTTGGTTTGATTTTTTCGTACTTTTCAGATTTTTTTAGTTTTCATTTAAGGTTGGGGGTCAGGAAAAAAGTGAGATTTTAGACAAATTTCAATATCTGTCAATTATTGTCCAAATTATTTTTATTTCACATCTAGACATGTGAAATGTATGAACTATGGCAAAAAAAGTCAAAAAAAAATTGGTCTGATTTTTTCTTACTTTTCAGATTTTTTTAGTTTTCGCGTTCAGGATGAGAGAAAGTTTTTTTGACAAATTTGAAAATCTGTCAGACATTGTCCAAATTATTTTTTATTTCATGTCTAGACATGTGAAATGCATGAACTATGGTAAAAAAAGTGAAAAAGAAAAAATTGGTCTGATTTTTTGTACTTTTCAGATTTTCTTAGTTTTCATATAAGTTTCGGGGTCAGGAAAAAAGACAGATTTTTGAAAAATGTCAAAATCTGTCAATTATTGTCAAAATTATTTTTTTTCACATCTAGACATGTGAAATGCGTTAACTATGGCAACAAAAATGAAAAAAAAAAATTGGTCTGATTTTTTTCTTACTTTTCAGATTTTTTTAGTTTTCGCGTTCAGGATGAGAGAAAGTTTTTTTTGACAAATTTGAAAATCTGTCAGACATTGTCCAAATTATTTTTTATTTCATGTCAAAAAGTGAAAAAGAAAAAATTGGTCTGATTTTTTGTACTTTTCAGATTTTCTTAGTTTTCATATAAGGTTCGGGGTCAGGAAAAAAGACAGATTTTTGAAAAGTGTCAAAATCTGTCAATTATTGTCAAAATTATTTTTTTTCACATCTAGACATGTGAAATGCATGAACTATGGTAAAAAAAGTGAAAAAGAAAAAATTGGTCTGATTTTTTGTACTTTTCAGATTTTCTTAGTTTTCATATAAGGTTCGGGGTCAGGAAAAAAGACAGATTTTTGAAAAGTGTCAAAATCTGTCAATTATTGTCAAAATTATTTTTTTTCACATCTAGACATGTGAAATGCATGAACTATGGTAAAAAAAGTGAAAAAGAAAAAATTGGTCTGATTTTTTTTTTACTTTTCAGATTTTTTTTGTTTTCGCGGTCTGGATGAGAGAAAGTTTTTTTTGACAAATTTTAAAATCTGTCAGACATTGTCCAAATTATTTTTTATTTCATGTCAAAAAGTGAAAAAGAAAAAATTGGTCTGATTTTTTGTACTTTTCAGATTTTCTTAGTTTTCATATAAGGTTCGGGGTCAGGAAAAAAGACAGATTTTTGAAAAATTTCAAAATCTGTCAATTATTGTCAAAATATTTTTTTTTCACATCTAGACATGTGAAATGCGTTAACTATGGCAACAAAAATGAAAAAAAAAATTGGTCTGATTTTTTTTTTACTTTTCAGATTTTTTTAGTTGTCGCGGTCTGGATGAGAGAAAGTTTTTTTTTACAAAGTTCAAAATCTGTCAGATATTGTCCAAATTATGTTTTATTTCATGTCTAAACATGTGAAATGTATGAGCTATGGGAAAAAAAGTGAAAAAAAATTTGGTTTGATTTTTTCGTACTTTTCAGATTTTTTTAGTTTTCATTTAAGGTTGGGGGTCAGGAAAAAAGTGAGATTTTAGACAAATTTCAATATCTGTCAATTATTGTCCAAATTATTTTTATTTCACATCTAGACATGTGAAATGTATGAACTATGGCAAAAAAAGTTTTAAAAAAATTGGTCTGATTTTTTCTTACTTTTCAGATTTTTTTAGTTTTCGCGTTCAGGATGAGAGAAAGTTTTTTTGACAAATTTGAAAATCTGTCAGACATTGTCCAAATTATTTTTTATTTCATGTCTAGACATGTGAAATGCATGAACTATGGTAAAAAAAGTGAAAAAGAAAAAATTGGTCTGATTTTTTGTACTTTTCAGATTTTCTTAGTTTTCATATAAGTTTCGGGGTCAGGAAAAAAGACAGATTTTTGAAAAATGTCAAAATCTGTCAATTATTGTCAAAATTATTTTTTTTCACATCTAGACATGTGAAATGCGTTAGGGTTAGGGTTAGGGTTAGGGTTAGGTTAGGGGAACATGATCTTTGGTGGAGTGGGTGACTGTGAGTGCACTGGCCGATTGGATCCAACCACACCAACAAGGAAGGGAATAGGGTATGAAAAGGTCAACTGTCTATAAATAAAATATGAAAATAAGTAAAGAAGAAAAATAAATAAATAAATAAATAAACAACTCATGAAGGGTTAGGATAGGGGGTGGCTAGGATAAGGGGTGGGGGGCTGGAGGTTAGGTTGAGGGATGGGGGTTAGGTTAAGGGGTGGGGATTGGAGGTTTAGGGATGGGGGTTAGATTTAGGAGTAGGGGTTGGGTTTAGGGATAGGGGCTGGGGTTGGCCTAAGGGTTGGGGTTAGGTTAAGGGGCTGGGGTTGGAATGTAGCCAAGTGGCTGGGGGTTAGGTTAAGGGGTGGGGGATAAGGGTTAGGTTTAGGAATGGGGGTTAGGTTAAGGGGTGGGGGTTGGGTTTAGGGATAGGGGTTGGGGTTTGGGCCAAGCAGCTGGGCGGGGTTAAAACTAGGGAATGGGGCTAAAAGAAAAAGAATAAAGCAAGTGCAAAAATTGGGGCTGGGAGTAAGGGATAGACTAAGACCAGGAAAGTGCTATAAGTGCTAGAAATCAAAAAGTGCTATAAGTGCTAAAAATCAAAAGTGTAAAATTCATGAAAGAAACCACGACACTGCAGAAATAAAAGGTAAAGACATCTAAATTGTGTAAAGTGAAAATGAATAATAAAAAGTAAAAGTCCTGGGTTAGTCTAGGGGGAGTGGAAAAGATGGGGTGAACTGGGGTGGAGAACTTAATGGACTAAAAAGAGGGGGGGGGGAAAGTAATACAAAGTAATAAGGGATAAATAACAGATTTTATATATATATATAAATAAATAAATAAATAGGACAGGACCTGGGAGAAAAGGGGAAGGAAAGATGTAGCTTTATTGAGAAACAGAAGGAAACAGAGGAGTGGATTAATTGAGACCAAGGGGGAAGAAAGTGTGAAGTTTATTTATCCAGCTCCGTTCTGCTCGTTGCCTCTGTGCTCGGGTCCAGCCGGGGTTGCTCTCGAGACCACAAATGCCAAGGTGTGCAGTGCTGTGTTGCTGGAAATGTGTAACTATATGGGTGGTGCGTGAGTTCCTAGAAATGGTGTATAGATGTTGTTTGAGTCTGGTTTTGATTGAGTGACCTGTTTCTCCTATATACTGTAAGTGACATTTATTGCATGTGATGATGTAGACAGCATTTGTGGTGTCTAGTGAGAGGGGTGTGTTAGGGGCAGAAAGGTGTGAGTGAAGGTTAGTGATGAAGTGTTGTGGTTTGAAGAAGGAGTCCTGTGGTGATGGCTTGAGTGGGGGCTTCCTAGAGAAACGTGATCTAATGAGGAGGTCTTGAAGGTTTTTGTTTTTACGGAAGGCTGAGATGAGTCTGTGATGTTGGAAGTGAGTGTGGGAGGACTGAAAGTGAGTGAAGTGTTGTTTGAGAGTGTGGTGCAAATGTGTGGTGGGTTGTGAAAAGGTAGTGACTAGTGGAATGAAAGGTGTGGCAGTGGGGTTGGGGTCAGGAGTGGGGTTGGGGGGGGCCATTATGGTGGGAGGAGAATTAGTGTCTGAGCGAGTGGGAGCAAGAAGGGTCAGGGTGTCGGTTTTAATTTTCCTTAAAAATCTTTTTGAGTATCCACGGGGGCGGAGGGCTCTAAAGAGAATTTCTATCGCTTCCTGGAGGTCTGTGGGAAAAGTGCAGATACGGTGGAAACGAATGATTTGAGATTTAATGATGCCTCGGAAAGTGTGTTTGGGATGGTAACTGGATTTATGCAAAAGTGCGTGCGTATCAGTGGGTTTGAAGAAAATTTTAGTACTGAGGGAACTATGTGTTGGAGTGGATGGTGTAAGAAAAAGTGTAGTGTCCAGGAAATTGACTGAGTGAAGGTCAATTGTGGATTTCAGTTTAATTGTAGTGTGGTGCGTGTTGAGTATGTTCATAAAGTCAGTGAATTGGTCTAGTGTGTGAGTCCAGGCGCCGATGATATCATCCAGGAAGCGATAGAAAAAGAGGGGTTTCAGGGGACATTTGGCTAAGGCTTCTTGCTCCCACTCGCTCATAAAGATGTTGGCATATGCGGGGGCGAATCTCTGGCCCATGGCAGTTCCATGGATTTGTAAAAACAGTTTGTCGTCGAATTCAAAGTCGTTATGGGTTAAGCAGATTTCTAAAAGTTGAAGTAAAGTATTGTCCGGGCGTGTGGGATCTGGAAATTGAGTAAACTTGTGCTGTACTGCTTGAAGGCCTGAGATGGTGTCTATGTTTGTATAGAGACTGTCAACATCGATGGTGAACAGGTAAGTATGGTTGGGAACTGCCATGGGCCGGATTTTATGTATGAAATCATATGTGTCTTGTATGTATGTGGGGTGTTTAGTGGAGAGGGGATTAAGAAAGTGATCTATGAAAAAAGAAATGTTGTAAGTGGTGGAGTTAGGGTTAGGGTTAGGGTTAGGGTTAGGGTTAGGGTTAGGGTTTTCGCGTTCAGGATGAGAGAAAGTTTTTTTTGACAAATTTGAAAATCTGTCAGACATTGTCCAAATTATTTTTTATTTCATGTCTAGACATGTAAAATGCATGAGCTATGGGAAAAAAAGTGAAAAAAAAATTTGGTATGATTTTTTCGTACTTTTCAGATTTTCTTAGTTTTCATATAAGGTTCGGGGTCAGGAAAAAAGACAGATTTTTGAAAAATGTCAAAATCTGTCAATTATTGTCAAAATTATTTTTTTTCACATCTAGACATGTGAAATGTATGAACTATGGTAAAAAAAGTGAAAAAGAAAAAATTGGTCTGATTTTTTGTACTTTTCAGATTTTCTTAGATTTCATATAAGGTTCGGGGTCAGGAAAAAAGACAGATTTTTGAAAAATGTCAAAATCTGTCAATTATTGTCAAAATTATTTTTTTTCACATCTAGACATGTGAAATGCGTTAACTATGGCAACAAAAATGAAAAAAAAAAATTGGTCTGATTTTTTTCTTACTTTTCAGATTTTTTTAATTTTCGCGTTCAGGATGAGAGAAAGTTTTTTTTGACAAATTTGAAAATCTGTCAGACATTGTCCAAATTATTTTTTATTTCATGTCAAAAAGTGAAAAAGAAAAAATTGGTCTGATTTTTTGTACTTTTCAGATTTTCTTAGTTTTCATATAAGGTTCGGGGTCAGGAAAAAAGACAGATTTTTGAAAAATTTCAAAATCTGTCAATTATTGTCAAAATATTTTTTTTTCACATCTAGACATGTGAAATGCGTTAACTATGGAAACAAAAATGAAAAAAAAAATTGGTCTGATTTTTTTCTTACCATTCAGATTTTTTTAGTTTTCGCGTTCAGGATGAGAGAAAGTTTTTTTTGACAAATTTGAAAATCTGTCAGACATTGTCCAAATTATTTTTTATTTCATGTCTAGACATGTAAAATGCATGAGCTATGGGAAAAAAAGTGAAAAAAAAATTTGGTATGATTTTTTCGTACTTTTCAGATTTTCTTAGTTTTCATATAAGGTTCGGGGTCAGGAAAAAAGACAGATTTTTGAAAAATGTCAAAATCTGTCAATTATTGTCAAAATTATTTTTTTTCACATCTAGACATGTGAAATGTATGAACTATGGTAAAAAAAGTGAAAAAGAAAAAATTGGTCTGATTTTTTGTACTTTTCAGATTTTCTTAGTTTTCATATAAGGTTCGGGGTCAGGAAAAAAGACAGATTTTTGAAAAATGTAAAAATCTGTCAATTATTGTCAAAATTATTTTTTTTCATATCTAGACATGTGAAATGCGTTAACTATGGAAACAAAAATGAAAAAAAAAATTGGTCTGATTTTTTTCTTACTTTTCAGATTTTTTTAGTTTTCGCGTTCAGGATGAGAGAAAGTTTTTTTTGACAAATTTGAAAATCTGTCAGACATTGTCCAAATTATTTTTTATTTCATGTCAAAAAGTGAAAAAGAAAAAATTGGTCTGATTTTTTGTACTTTTCAGATTTTCTTAGTTTTCATATAAGGTTCGGGGTCAGGAAAAAAGACAGATTTTTGAAAAATGTCAAAATCTGTCAATTATTGTCAAAATTATTTTTTTTCACATCTAGACATGTGAAATGCATGAACTATGGTAAAAAAAGTGAAAAAGAAAAAATTGGTCTGATTTTTTGTACTTTTCAGATTTTCTTAGTTTTCATATAAGGTTCGGGGTCAGGAAAAAAGACAGATTTTTGAAAAATGTCAAAATCTGTCAATTATTGTCAAAATTATTTTTTTTCACATCTAGACATGTGAAATGCATGAACTATGGTAAAAAAAGTGAAAAAGAAAAAATTGGTCTGATTTTTTGTACTTTTCAGATTTTCTTAGTTTTCATATAAGGTTCGGGGTCAGGAAAAAAGACAGATTTTTGAAAAATGTCAAAATCTTTCAATTATTGTCAAAATTATTTTTTTTCACATCTAGACATGTGAAATGCATGAACTATGGTAAAAAAAGTGAAAAAGAAAAAATTGGTCTGATTTTTTGTACTTTTCAGATTTTCTTAGTTTTCATATAAGGTTCGGGGTCAGGAAAAAAGACAGATTTTTGAAAAATGTCAAAATCTGTCAATTATTGTCAAAATTATTTTTTTTCACATCTAGACATGTGAAATGCATGAACTATGGTAAAAAAAGTGAAAAAGAAAAAATTGGTCTGATTTTTTGTACTTTTCAGATTTTCTTAGTTTTCATATAAGGTTCGGGGTCAGGAAAAAAGACAGATTTTTGAAAAATGTCAAAATCTTTCAATTATTGTCAAAATTATTTTTTTTCACATCTAGACATGTGAAATGCGTTAACTATGGCAACAAAAATGAAAAAAAAAATTGGTCTGATTTTTTTCTTACTTTTCAGATTTTTTTAGTTTTCGCGTTCAGGATGGGAGAAAGTTTTTTTTGACAAATTTGAAAATCTGTCAGACATTGTCCAAATTATTTTTTATTTCATGTCAAAAAGTGAAAAAGAAAAAATTGGTCTGATTTTTTGTACTTTTCAGATTTTCTTAGTTTTCATATAAGGTTCGGGGTCAGGAAAAAAGACAGATTTTTGAAAAATGTCAAAATCTGTCAATTATTGTCAAAATTATTTTTTTTCACATCTAGACATGTGAAATGCATGAACTATGGTAAAAAAAGTGAAAAAGAAAAAATTGGTCTGATTTTTTGTACTTTTCAGATTTTCTTAGTTTTCATATAAGGTTCGGGGTCAGGAAAAAAGACAGATTTTTGAAAAATGTCAAAATCTTTCAATTATTGTCAAAATTATTTTTTTTCACATCTAGACATGTGAAATGCGTTAACTATGGCAACAAAAATGAAAAAAAAAATTGGTCTGATTTTTTTCTTACTTTTCAGATTTTTTTAGTTTTCGCGTTCAGGATGAGAGAAAGTTTTTTTTGACAAATTTGAAAATCTGTCAGACATTGTCCAAATTATTTTGTATTTCATGTCAAAAAGTGAAAAAGAAAAAATTGGTCTGATTTTTTGTACTTTTCAGATTTTCTTAGTTTTCATATAAGGTTCGGGGTCAGGAAAAAAGACAGATTTTTGAAAAATGTCAAAATCTGTCAATTATTGTCAAAATTTTTTTTTTCACATCTAGACATGTGAAATGCATGAACTATGGTAAAAAAAGTGAAAAAGAAAAAATTGGTCTGATTTTTTGTACTTTTCAGATTTTCTTAGTTTTCATATAAGGTTCGGGGTCAGGAAAAAAGACAGATTTTTGAAAAATGTCAAAATCTGTCAATTATTGTCAAAATTATTTTTTTTCACATCTAGACATGTGAAATGCATGAACTATGGTAAAAAAAGTGAAAAAGAAAAAATTGGTCTGATTTTTTGTACTTTTCAGATTTTCTTAGTTTTCATATAAGGTTCGGGGTCAGGAAAAAAGACAGATTTTTGAAAAATGTCAAAATCTGTCAATTATTGTCAAAATTATTTTTTTTCACATCTAGACATGTGAAATGCATGAACTATGGTAAAAAAAGTGAAAAAGAAAAAATTGGTCTGATTTTTTGTACTTTTCAGATTTTCTTAGTTTTCGCGGTCTGGATGAGAGAAAGTTTTTTTTTACAAAGTTCAAAATCTGTCAGATATTGTCCAAATTATGTTTTATTTCATGTCTAGACATGTGAAATGTATGAGCTATGGGAAAAAAAGTGAAAAAAAATTTGGTTTGATTTTTTCGTACTTTTCAGATTTTTTTAGTTTTCATTTAAGGTTGGGGGTCAGGAAAAAAGTGAGATTTTAGACAAATTTCAATATCTGTCAATTATTGTCCAAATTATTTTTATTTCACATCTAGACATGTGAAATGTATGAACTATGGCAAAAAAAGTCAAAAAAAAATTGGTCTGATTTTTTCTTACTTTTCAGATTTTTTTAGTTTTCGCGTTCAGGATGAGAGAAAGTTTTTTTGACAAATTTGAAAATCTGTCAGACATTGTCCAAATTATTTTTTATTTCATGTCTAGACATGTGAAATGCATGAACTATGGTAAAAAAAGTGAAAAAGAAAAAATTGGTCTGATTTTTTGTACTTTTCAGATTTTCTTAGTTTTCATATAAGTTTCGGGGTCAGGAAAAAAGACAGATTTTTGAAAAATGTCAAAATCTGTCAATTATTGTCAAAATTATTTTTTTTCACATCTAGACATGTGAAATGCGTTAACTATGGCAACAAAAATGAAAAAAAAAAATTGGTCTGATTTTTTTCTTACTTTTCAGATTTTTTTAGTTTTCGCGTTCAGGATGAGAGAAAGTTTTTTTTGACAAATTTGAAAATCTGTCAGACATTGTCCAAATTATTTTTTATTTCATGTCAAAAAGTGAAAAAGAAAAAATTGGTCTGATTTTTTGTACTTTTCAGATTTTCTTAGTTTTCATATAAGGTTCGGGGTCAGGAAAAAAGACAGATTTTTGAAAAGTGTCAAAATCTGTCAATTATTGTCAAAATTATTTTTTTTCACATCTAGACATGTGAAATGCATGAACTATGGTAAAAAAAGTGAAAAAGAAAAAATTGGTCTGATTTTTTGTACTTTTCAGATTTTCTTAGTTTTCATATAAGGTTCGGGGTCAGGAAAAAAGACAGATTTTTGAAAAGTGTCAAAATCTGTCAATTATTGTCAAAATTATTTTTTTTCACATCTAGACATGTGAAATGCATGAACTATGGTAAAAAAAGTGAAAAAGAAAAAATTGGTCTGATTTTTTTTTTACTTTTCAGATTTTTTTTGTTTTCGCGGTCTGGATGAGAGAAAGTTTTTTTTGACAAATTTTAAAATCTGTCAGACATTGTCCAAATTATTTTTTATTTCATGTCAAAAAGTGAAAAAGAAAAAATTGGTCTGATTTTTTGTACTTTTCAGATTTTCTTAGTTTTCATATAAGGTTCGGGGTCAGGAAAAAAGACAGATTTTTGAAAAATTTCAAAATCTGTCAATTATTGTCAAAATATTTTTTTTTCACATCTAGACATGTGAAATGCGTTAACTATGGCAACAAAAATGAAAAAAAAAATTGGTCTGATTTTTTTTTTACTTTTCAGATTTTTTTAGTTGTCGCGGTCTGGATGAGAGAAAGTTTTTTTTTACAAAGTTCAAAATCTGTCAGATATTGTCCAAATTATGTTTTATTTCATGTCTAAACATGTGAAATGTATGAGCTATGGGAAAAAAAGTGAAAAAAAATTTGGTTTGATTTTTTCGTACTTTTCAGATTTTTTTAGTTTTCATTTAAGGTTGGGGGTCAGGAAAAAAGTGAGATTTTAGACAAATTTCAATATCTGTCAATTATTGTCCAAATTATTTTTATTTCACATCTAGACATGTGAAATGTATGAACTATGGCAAAAAAAGTTTTAAAAAAATTGGTCTGATTTTTTCTTACTTTTCAGATTTTTTTAGTTTTCGCGTTCAGGATGAGAGAAAGTTTTTTTGACAAATTTGAAAATCTGTCAGACATTGTCCAAATTATTTTTTATTTCATGTCTAGACATGTGAAATGCATGAACTATGGTAAAAAAAGTGAAAAAGAAAAAATTGGTCTGATTTTTTGTACTTTTCAGATTTTCTTAGTTTTCATATAAGTTTCGGGGTCAGGAAAAAAGACAGATTTTTGAAAAATGTCAAAATCTGTCAATTATTGTCAAAATTATTTTTTTTCACATCTAGACATGTGAAATGCGTTAGGGTTAGGGTTAGGGTTAGGGTTAGGGTTAGGGTTAGGGTTAGGGTTAGGATAGGGGGTAATAGCCACAAGTGCACCGGGGTTAGGGTTAGGGTTAGGGGCTTGAATAACTCAGGATAGGAAGATGATAGAGACTTGACACTCATATATGTTATAGATCTCATCGAGATCTTTCATATGAGACCACTCTCGACTTCCTCCGATAACCGGAAGTCTGTGTAAAACCGGAAATAAACATTAAAATCCTTATATCTCGAGAACGGAAGGTCGTAGAGACATGGGGACAAGTTCCCCGGCTTCCTCGTGGCCGGTTTTGGGGAGGCGGAAAAGGAAATATTTGACCTATGACCTTTCGTTCGGAAGTTATAGCCGTTTTTAGTTTCCCCATTGAAATGAATGGGAAAAATCAAAAATTCTTCTAAGTCCAAAGTGGGTTTTGAAAAAAGTTCCCCCAGAAAGTGTATAGGAGTACGTTTCAGATGATTCTGAGTCGAATGGCATACCTTTGTAGTGAACTTTTTTTTTTTCCTAACAAATTTTTTTTACTGTTTGAGTGGATAGATCTTTGAAAATGACTTACTGTTGCACCCCTCCATTTCGCCACTAGGGGTAGGGTTCGGGAGTTATGAAAGAAAATGTGTTTGAATGGAAACCCAATGGAAATATGTTGGACGAATGGTTAGGGTTAGGACAAGGGTTAGGGTTAGGGTTAGGGTTAGGGTTAGGGTTAGGGTTAGGAATAGGGGTAAAAACCACCGATCAGTCATCGACTGGGTTAGGGTTAGGGTTAGGTTAGGGTTAGGGTTAGGATAGGGGGTAATAGCCACAAGTGCACTGGGGTGCAGTTGGTTTTTAGGGTTAGGGTTAGGAATAGGGGTAAAAACCTAGGGTTAGGGTTAGGGTTAGGGTTAGGGTTAGGGTTAGGGTATAGGGCAAAAAACGAACTTTCTCCAAGCTTGGAGAAGACTAGGGGTTAGGTTATAGGCTTAAAACCCCGAATTAGATGGGCGTCTAATAACTCGGCCTCATTGCTAATGGCTATAACTCAAGATAGGAAGGTAGTAGAGACGTGCAACCAACTATGCTATGTAGTAAAGGGCCAGACCTTTCGATTGAGCCCACCCTCGACCTCCTCCGATGACCGGAAGTTGGTTAAAAACAGGAAATAAAACATAAAATCCTTATATCTCGAGAACGGAAGGTCGTAGAGAGAAGCGGACAAGTTCCCCGGCTTCCTCGTGGCCGGTTTTGGGGAGGCGGAAAAGAAAATATTTGACCTATGACCTTTCGTTCGGAAGTTATAGCCGTTTTTAGTTTCCCCATTGAAATGAATGGGAAAAATCAAAAATTCTTCTAAGTCCAAAGTGGGTTAGGGTTAGGGTTAGGGTTAGGGTTAGGGTTAGGGTTAGGGTTAGGGTTAGGGTTAGGGTTAGGGTTAGGGTTAGGGTTAGGGTTAGGGTTAGGGTTAGGGTTAGGGTTAGGGTTAGGATAAGGGATGAAAACCAAACGAAGTGAGGGATTTGGCAATAACTCCCGAACGGAAGGTCGTATCGACTCGAGACCGGTTCCGTTGGATTCGGGGTGAGATTCCGCATCGATTGGTATATAATTTTTCCCTGTAGGACCCCGGGAAGGGGTAGTTTCAAAATCTGCCCCTCAAATGAGGGATTTCGTTGTATCTCGGGCTGTGAAAGTCGGAGAGTGAGGGTACATATATCAATCGA